>NC_086318.1:173249074-173551190 GCF_036172605.1 Pelobates fuscus | reverse complement strand
AATCCCAAGTATCATGAATCGAATCTAAACGGGTGTTCAAAGCGGGGATTTCTGTGTCTGAGAATGCAGAAGGAAAAACAGTGGGGTGATAACCCTGATTAACAAAGAATGGACTGTGATTAGAAGATTCATGAGTGGCGTTGTTTCTGGCGAACTCAGCCATGGGTAAGAGCTCGTACCAGTTAGATTGATTGGCATTTATAAAGCAACGTAAATAGGCTTCTAAAGACTGATTCGCCCTCTCTGCTGCTCCATTTGTTTGAGGGTGATATGCTGACGAAAAGGAGAGTTCGACGCCCAATTGTTTGCAAAAGGAACGCCAAAACCTAGAAACAAACTGGGTACCTCTGTCAGATACTATGCTTTTGGGTACACCGTGCAACCGAAAGATCTCTCTCAAGAATATTTGAACTAGATCTTGAGCAGATGGTAATTTTTTAAGTGGGACGAAATGTGCCATCTTCGTGAATCTATCAATGACCATAAGGACTGTATTAAACCCGTTTGAACTGGGTAGATCCACAATGAAATCCATGGCCAAGTGGGTCCATGGAGCACTAGGTATGGGCAGTGGTTGTAATAGTCCAGGAGGTGACCTGGGAGGAACTTTAGAAACAGCACATATTTGACATGCCCCAACATAATCTTTGACATCGTTTCTAAGAGCAGGCCACCAAAATCTCCTGGAGATGGCAGAGAGAGTTTTATGGACTCCAGGATGGCCCGCTGTGAGGCTGTCATGGAACAAATCTAGTACCTTCTTTTGAAACTGAGGTGACACATAAAATTTGTCCGGAGGTTTTCCCACAGGTGCCTGAGTTTGATCTGCTATTATGGCACAGAAGAGTGGAGAAGACACTTCGGAAACTGTAGTGGCAATGAGGCATTCAGGAGGTACAATAGGATATATCACCTGTTCCGGAACTTCATCTGTCTCAAACTGCCGAGAAAGTGCATCTGCCTTGGTGTTTTTAGTACCAGGTCTGTATGTAATTACGAAATTGAATCGGGAGAGGAACAATGACCACCTAGCCTGACGAGAGGACAGTCTCTTAGCGTCCCCAATATAAGCCAAATTCTTATGATCAGTAAAGATCAAAAGTGGCTCTTTGGAACCTTCCAAGAGATGCCTCCATTCCTTAAGGGCAAGTACAATGGCCAAAAGTTCCCTATTCCCTATATCGTAATTCCTCTCTGCAGGTGTGAGTTTGCGAGAGTAAAATCCACAGGGATGTAAAGGCGTATCAGGACTCTCTCTTTGAGACAGAATGGCTCCAACTCCTGTCTCTGATGCATCCACCTCTAGGATAAATGGTTTGGATGGATCAGGATGGGTCAGGACAGGTGCTGAGGAAAATAAAGATTTTAATCGTTCAAATGCCTCTCTTGCTTCTTTGGGCCAAGATATACAATTTGCTCCTTTTTTTGTTAAATTGGTTATAGGGGAAATCACGGAGGAAAATCCCCTTATGAATTTGCGGTAGTAATTCGCAAAACCTATAAAGCGTTGAGTAGCTTTAAGGCCCTTGGGTAATGGCCACTGTAAGACTGCCTCCAGTTTACGAGGATCCATCTGGAAACCAGATGGAGATATAACGTATCCAAGGAATTGTATCTCCGTTTGGTCAAACTGGCATTTCTCCAGTTTACAGTAAAGGCCGTTCTGTAACAGGGTTTTCAGTACAATTCTCACATGTTCGTGATGTGTCTCTAGGTCTGGGGAATAGATGAGAATGTCGTCCAAATACACTAGAACGAACATGTGAAGGTACTCTCTTAGGACATCGTTGATAAAATCCTGGAATACCGCTGGAGCGTTACATAATCCAAACGGCATAACCAGGTATTCGTAATGTCCCATTCTGGTGTTAAATGCGGTCTTCCATTCGTGACCGTCCTTAATTCTGACTAGATTGTAGGCACTTCGGAGATCGAGCTTGGTAAAGACTCGAGCTCCCTTTAATCTGTCGAATAGCTCTGATATAAGGGGAATAGGGTAGGCATTTTTTATGGTAATCCTATTCAAACCCCTATAATCAATACAAGGGCGTAGGTCTCCTTCTTTTTTAGAGACAAAGAAGAATCCAGCCCCGGCTGGTGAGGAGGACCTACGGATATGACCCTTTCTGAGAGCATCCTTAATATATTCCTCCAAACAAAGATTTTCCTGGGGGGACAAGGCATAGACTCCTCCCTTGGGAGGCATAGTCCCTGGTAATAAGTTTATAGTACAGTCATAAGGTCTATGAGGAGGTAACCCTTCTGACTGGACCTTGTTAAATACCTCTTTCAAATCCATATACTGCTGTGGAATTTGTGTGGTCAAGGGAGGTGTAACAGGAACATTAATGGTGCCAATAGGTTGTGGGATTTGCTTAAAGCAAACACCTTTGCATCTCTCACCCCAACTCACAATCTCTCCTTCAATCCAATCCAAACGTGGATTGTGTTTCAGGAGCCAAGGGAAACCGAGTATTATCGGAACTGTAGGTGAAGATATGATTTGAAAGGTAATTTCTTCAGAGTGGAGAATACCCACTGAAACAGTGATTGGCAGAGTTTCGTGTGTGATGAAAGGCTGGGTAAGAGGCCTTCCATCAATGGCCTCGACTGCTATAGGTTTCTCTTTATGTCTTAAGGGCAGGAGATGTTTAGCAGAGAACTCTTTGTCTAGGAAATTCTCCGCTGCCCCAGAGTCAATCATAGCCTCACACTGAACAGTAGTGTTCTCGAAAGATAAGGTTACTTTGACCAGGAAACGGTTCTTAGTCAATTTAGGGGACATATACATCACACCTAAGGTCGGTCCCCGTACGTGCCTTAGGTGTGCAAGTTTTCCGGCCGAACCGGGCATGACGATCTTAGATGTCCCTTCTTGCCACAATACATACATAACCCCTCGTTACGTCTGTGTTGTCTCTCTGCCTCAGTGAGTTTAGCACTACCCAATTGCATGGGTTCAGGTTCTGGAAGAGGCGTTTGGCTACTCACCACTGGGTTAGAGAAACAAGGAGCTATGGACAAATTAGAACGTCTGTTACGTTGTTTGTTTTTCTCTCTCTCTCTGAGCCGGTTATCAATGTTTATCATGTAGGCAATAAACTCATTAAGACTAACCGGAAGGTCTCTAGCTGCAGTTTCATCTTGTATATTCTCAGCTAAACCTTCAGAAAAAGCAGCCACCAGACCGCTATTGGTCCAATCAACCTCAGACGCTAATGTCCTGAACTCTATTGCATAATCGGCTACAGAACGACTGCCTTGCCTGATTCTCATAAGGGCTTTGGCAGCGTTCTTCTCCCTGCCTTTAGGTTCAAATGTAGCCTTAAAGGCCGTAAGAAAGGTACTGTAATCACGGGCTATTGCGTCACCACTTTCCCATAAGGGGTTAGCCCAAGTCAAGGCTTTTCCAGTTAATTGGTTCATCAGATAGCCTATTTTAGATCTATCTGTTGGGAATGAACCTGGGGAGGCCTCAAAGTGGTATTCTATTTGGTTTAAAAAACCTCTAAATTCCTTAGAATCACCTCCATAACGAGGGGGCGGTGACAAAGTTATGGACGGTGGTTTATGTGGTACGGGAACCACTACAGGTGGCGGAACCACAGGTGGTACAGGAGGGACCTCTAAATAGGCAGTCCTCTGGAGCAAGGTCTGAAATGCCTGAGCAAATTGGTCTAACCTGTGGTCCATATCCTCCACTCTATTCTCACAGGCGATCATATGTTTGCATAGTTCTGCAGGATCCATGGCCATGTCGTAATGTCACGACTAGTAATGTGGTCCAGCACGCAGAAACTATGTAAACATATACATAAGTCAGAAAAGGAAAAATAACAGGACAGAGCGTAAACCGGACCTTAGAATGGCCGGACTAATACGCTAGAGACAGAGAATGGTCAAAGGGAAAGCCGAGGTCAAGGAAGCCAGAAAATACTCAATACCGATAAAACAAGCCAAGTCAGGGAAACCAGAGATCAGAATAACCAGGGAAACGCCAAGGATCAGGATACCAGGAAATCAGAAACACGAAAATAGCACTTTAGGAAACCAGGGAACTGAAACCACGACATGGCAAAGTACTAGGGTGAATTAGGGGTTTAAATACCCCTCTCTAAGCTATGATTGGTCAGAGGGCGACCTCTGACCCCAGAACGTGCGTGTGCGTTGACGTCGTGACGTCACGCACACGTTAGTATAATTCTCGGGGGCGGGGCTATCAATAGACGCGACCACGTGGTCGGCGCCCTATTGGATTCGGGCGTGATGCCCGGAAGAACTACACGCGCGGTTCCCAGCTCGCCGACGAGCAGGTAAGCTCGTGTAGTCGGAGCGGTCGTGCCGGTCGGGCACGACCGTGAGGCTCGGCGGGCCGGTGACCGCAACAGCTTCAAATATATAAATATGTGTATATATATATTTAAATTCTACGTGCATATTTCTGTAATATTTTTACATAATTAAGTAATTTTATTGATTGCAATTTGAGGGACCTGCCTGACAACCCAGGCCGAAAGTCCAGACAATTTAATTTGCTAGCACTGTTGTTAACCCTGTAACTTTCTATGATATCCTAAAGCCTGTACATGGGGTGTACTGTTTTACTCGGGAGACTTAGCTGGACACAAATATTAGTGTTTTTTTTTTTTTTTTTTTAATTCTTTATTTTTGTTTGTGCAAGATTTGAACAATTTGGCTTGCTACGCCACAGCAGCTGTAGGGAGCCTTTCAATAGCAAAACATTACATGGCATGAGAATAAACTGTGCACATTTTTAAAGGTTAAAGGTAAAGAGATTTTCTTAGATCACACGTTAAACAGATTAACATTTCTATATGAATAAACTTATTCGTGTGTTGATGCTAGCAGGATCATTTCTCCAAAATATGAATGCCTCGTTTTTTAGTTTTACAAGTCGTTTGACAAAAACATATTTTAAACAGGATGTGTTATCAGGCTAAGCCTACTGATCGCATTGAAAGCTTCACATTTTTATATTGATTATACACGCAGGCTATTAAGTCAGTGTAGTATTGAGTTACAGGCTATGCATATTGACAGCAGTTACAGATTTCTATATGCTTATCAGAGTTTAGCCACCAGGGGACAGTAGAACGCCGAGTACACATGCAGGCTCAGGTGTTTGAAATGCTTTCTGTGGGAAACTGCAAGTGGAGAATCTGCCGTAGGAAGCATACTGTGGTATCATGAGTGGGGTGCTAAGTTAAGGGGTACACTCTCCTCCAGTATATACATGTCTAGCAGCTGTTTGGTCATTCCTGCAGCTGTGCTAAGCCTGGAGTCTTTGCAGTATGAAAGTTCTTTGTGGTTTTTGCAGATTATGTCAGTGTTTGGGGCTTGTCATCCAGGAGTGGAATGGAGCTTGTATGTTCACTGTTCACCTTATATGTTGGCAAGGTCAGAGTCCTGATAAGAGTCCCCACCTACCCAAGGTGTGAGTGTTCTCATGGTGGTAAGCTGAGCTTGCGTGTGGAGTATGCCCTTGTTATATTATCCGCTGTGCGGAAGGAGCTCGCCGTTTGTCTCCTGGCTGCTGTCAGCTTACGGTGTTTTGGCGCTTCCTCCTCTCATCTCCGTCTCTCAGTAGTGCGGCGGCCATTTTAACTTTTGCCATGCGGTCCCCGGATGGTCTCTCTGCCGCCTAGATGTCCCAAGGAACCACTGCGTCCCCAGTGGGGTCCGGGATAACCCCCCCCGGCCCACAGGGGGGGGTAACGGGGCCCTCAGTTGGCTTGCGAGCGGTCCTGCCGGACTAAGCACGGGAGACCGGCCGCTTCTCCCGCCAGAGCCTCACGGCAGGCCGCAATCCCATCTGCCATTCAGTCCGTGTCGCCGATAGGACGGGGGCTAACTATGGTACCGAGGGTTGTTGGTCAGGTCACCTTGTCCCGCTCACAGTAGCTATGGATTTTTGCAGGTGAGAAGGGGTAGTTTTAAGCCCATTTATGGAGGGTTCTTCAGGGAGCCGAGGTGCCCCACGTCCATCCAGCTTGGCGGTCAGGCCCCGCCCCCAATATTAGTGTTTTAAAACAGTAAAACATATTACAGCGATGATATTGTCAGTGAAAGTTCCATTTTTTTGCATTTTTCACACACAAACTGCACTTTCACTGATGATATTATTGTTGTGATACACTTTACTGTTCTGAAACACTAATATTTGTGTTCTGCGAAGTCTCCTGAGTATAACAGTACCCCACATGTAGAGGTTTTATAGTGTTTTTGAAAGTTACAGGGTCAAATATAAGGCTTGATTTTGCTTCTTTTTTTTTTTTCATTGAAATGTGCCAGATTGGTTACCCAGGAATGAGAATTACCCCCATGATGGCATACCATTTGCAAAAGAAGACAACCCAAGGTATTGCGAATGGGTTATGTTCAGCCATTTTTAGTAGCCACTTAGTCACAAACACTGGCCAAAGTTAGCGTTCATAATAGTTTTTTGCATTTTTATTACACAATCAAATATAAATGCTAAATTTGGCCAGTGTTTGTGACTAAGTGGCTACTAAAAAAGACTGGGCATACCCTATATTGAATAGCCTGGGTTGTCTACTTTAAAAAAAAATATGTACATGTGAGATGTGATCCGAGGATTTAAGACAGATAACAGTGTTACAATGTCACTATTGATAAATTTAATATATATATATATATATATATATATATATATATATATATATTTGAAACAGCAATTTCCTACTTGTATTATAGCCCTATAACTTGCAAAAAAAAAGCAAGTAAAACCCGGGTGTTTTTAAACTCAGGACAAAATTATGAATCTATTTAGCAGTTTTTTTCATTAGCTTTTGGAGATTAGTAAAAGATTTTTCAAGTAAAAGTCCAGAAACTTTTTTTATTTTTTTATTTTTCACCATATTTTTTTTCTTCTTGTCCTTAACAATATATCAATTTGTATGGGAACCATAAATGAGAGAGCGGAAAATTACAGCTAAACACAAACACCACAAAAGTGTTAAAACAGCCCTGGTCCTTAACGTACAACATGGCCAAAACAATCTGGTCCTTAAGAGGTTAAATAGGCTTACCCATGTTCTGATAGGTCCATGTCATCACTGCAATCCAAAACCGATTAGTCCACATTGCTGACGTGGTTACTTT
The DNA here is from genome assembly GCF_036172605.1 of Pelobates fuscus. Classification (NCBI taxonomy): domain Eukaryota; kingdom Metazoa; phylum Chordata; class Amphibia; order Anura; family Pelobatidae; genus Pelobates; species Pelobates fuscus. Next base: position 173,544,047 of record NC_086318.1, on the reverse strand, counting down.
AAGATTGGGCCTGCCGTCACATCTACATTTATATATATAGACTTCCGTTCAGTCAGACCGCGCGGCAGGAGGAGGTCGACTAGGACCAGTGGAGGTGAGTTTCCCTCAGTGTGCTGCGCAGTCACGTGGAGAGGTTGGACCGCACGGCAGGAGGGGGTCTGTGTAGCTCGGCAGAGGTAAGTATTGCCACACATGGCTAGTAATGAATAGAATTGCTAAGCCCAGAACACAAGTAATAAGTTATTTTTAATAATTTAATTAAGTAATTTGTTTATTCAGAGAAGTGACAGTTCCTCTATAAATTTCCCAAAAGACAGTAACAGACAATTGTAAGACAAACAGGTAACAGCATCATTACACAAATTAGTAGAAACTTTAAATTTGTGCTTCTGTAAGCATGGTGTTATCTTAACTATTGTAATTCTGCATAGTTTAACAAGTCTCATAGACTATCCCTTGAGTCTATTTAGCTGACAAGATCAATAAAAAAAACTCTCATTCTTTGTCACGAAATGCTGACACAAATGATCATCTGCTGAAATAGGGAGACATGGTAATTTTTAACTTCAAATAGAAAATTGGTTCTTTACCGTAAGGACAGTAAAATGTATAATTCAATAACAGGACAGATATGATTTATATTTTTCAAACTAAGTTGCATGTGTTTCTACAGTAAGAGTTATACTGACATGATAATGTATTATTTTTGTTTGGATAATAAGATACACAAATGTATTAATTTATCTCTAAAATATATTTAATCCTTGCAATGCCATAAATATGTGGCTATTGTTTTGAACTGTGTTATCAACCCCCATCCTCAAAGGTTGAATTACTACAATTAATGTGAACAATAAAGTATAGTTTTGTTACAGAGAGCCCAGAAAATAAAATAATTTTCTTGAATAATATGTTGTAACAAAAACCTCAGTAGCATTTTAAAGATATCAAAATTATATTAAACTCCTGCACAAAATGGACATTTGTAAATCTACACACAAAAATGCAATTCCATTGAAATACATGCCATTTTGTTTTTTTGCTTTTTGTTTTACTTATCTTCTGAGCAATAGTTAGTGTCTCTATTTTGAGAGAAAGGTACAAAGAACATATATGCAAAACAAAATATTAAGTGATCTATTTGTTCCTCTTTTGCACAGCCCCCTAAAATACCATTAGACATGCAGTACATGCAGTAATGAATTCAGTGGATGTTGTAATACATAGTGGTATATAGGAAACTTCTATAGCTTAAATGTTGTGAAATTTCCATTTAAGTGTCATATGTTACTGTATTGTGAATGGGGAAAATACAACTGTGCAATTCATGATAAAGATAAGTATCTGAAAGACAGGTATATGGTTATCCAAATTAGCATGTGCTTCAATTGCATATAGTAGAGCCCATGCACTAAAACATAACTCCCAATGCAGTGGCAGAACTACAGCTGGTGCATCCAATGGGCTCAAGGGGCCCATCGGATGGCCTATGCAATCAGAGCTACCAATGGCCATCTTTGATATGGTGCCCATTCAGGTAATCAGGAAGTGAATACAAGTCACTTCCTCCCAGATTACCAACGAGTTACGCAGAGGGAAGGACCAGAGAGGAGGGAGACTGAGCACCGGAACTAGGAGCAAAATCATATCACAAGCAGCTAGGCCCCACTAGGCCACAAGGATGCCACCCTCCTGCACTAAAAAGGTATGGAAGTGTTGCGGTTGCCAGCTCGCCGCGTGGCAAAGCTGTGCCCGACCGGCACAGTCTAGCCGACGGCACAAGCTTACCTGCTCAGCCGACAGCCTCTTCTCCGCATCTTCCGACCGTTGTGCCCGGATCCAAAATGGCGCTTACCATGTGGTCGCGCCTAAACTCAGCTCCGCCACCAAAGTTTATACGGATGTACGCGTGACGTCACGACGTCGACACGCACGCACGTTCTGGGGTCAGAGGTCGCCCTCTGACCAATCAGACCTTTGAGAGGGATATTTAAATCCCTAGCTCACTCCAGTAACTTGCCCTGTCGTGGTTTCCTGTTCCTGGTTTCCTGAGAGTGCTTTATATTTGTGAATCTGATTTCCTGGTATCCTGATCTTGGCTTTTCCCTAGTTATTCTGAATTCTGGTTTCCCTGACTTGGCTTGTATAAACGGTATTGTGTATTTTCTGGCTTCCTTGACCTCGGCTTTCCCTTTGACCATTCTCTGTCTCTAGCATATTAGTCCGGCCATTCTAAGGTCCGGTTTACGCTCTGTCCTTTCATTTTCCTTTTCTTGTCTATGTATATGTTTACATAGTTTCTGCGTGCTGGACCACACTAGTAGTCGTGACAGGAAGCAGAAGGGTGGCTAAAAAAAATAATGTGATCTTTGTGTGTATGTGTTATTAATGCACATATGTTATCTATGTGTGTATGTGTTATCTCTTTGGCTGTATGTGTGTGTATTTGTATGTGTGTTAGTGTGTGTCTGTGTATCTGCATGTGTGCCAGCATGTGTGTATGTGTATTATTGTGTCTGTGAATCTGTATGTGTGTTAGTGAGTGTATTTGTATGTGTGTGTGTGTGTCTGTGTACATGTGTGTAATGGTATCTATTAATTAATGATAAGCAATTCTAAACTAAACAAAGTGTGCAATAAAGGAACCTAAATACTATGTTCCTTTTCAGAAAGTGTTTAGGAAGGTAATGCAAGTCAAATGCAGATAGGTGTGATCAGGACTGCATAAACAAAGAGATTAAGGTCCTAAATGACAGAGAATTGAGCAGTGAGACTGCAAAACTCATTCATTAAGGTAAAGTGGTTTTGGTGCCTATAATTAAATTATATATATATAAAAAAGGTGCCTTGAAATCAGGCTAACTGAATTGGCTCTGGCGTCTGTTTGACAGGTAACACCCTCCCCATTTGATGCTTCCAAATTTTGGTATATAAAATGATACCACAATCCACATACACAACCAAAAAGTTTAAACCCCGGAAGAAAGTAATTGAGTATATAAATAAACAATTAATTAAAGCTACTCTAATCTAGTAATAAGATTTAAAACGGTCCATTGTTTGAAGCATTATATACAAAAATGGCACATACATCTGATTATACCTACAAACATTTGGAGGTTTGAAATTGGGACAGGGGATACTTATAGGGACATGCTACTTGTACATTTGTATAATTGTACAGTGTCACCTGGACAGGAAATAGTAGTATCCAAAGAAGGTTCATTTTAGACATGGTTGTGATGAAACCAACATGTTTATTTGGGATTTTTATTTTTTATTGGTTCGGTAGTTAAAACTACCGAACACCGACCACCAACCTGGCTCATTAACTTCAAAGAGAACAGTCGATTAAGTGCTCTCCCTGTGTGGCCGCCATTCATATAGTTGAACACCATGTGCAGGAGAAAATGGTGGCCATCTTGTTCAAACAAAAGGAGGCAACTAAAATCGAACACTCGACTTTCCAAACACTGGTCAAACTGAAGAACGCCTGCATCCTTTTCCCGAACAGGAGAGCGCTGTTCGGTAGTTTTGTTCCCACGAAGTAGAGGAACAAATGCTGCTATGAGCCAGGGGGTACTGTTTGTGCATTTGTTCGTTTTCAAGACTTTGAATATAAGCATGTTTTTGTATAGAGTATGTGTGTGTTAATGTAGGGGTGTATTTGTGTTCAGTGTGGTTTTATGTACTGTTGCCATTTGAAAGCAGTCATTTACTTGTATGTATTGTTTTATTTTGAATGTAGGGATGTGGATCTAGTGTTGACATTTGAATGCAGGTGTGTATTTGTGTGTAGTGTTGGAGTTTGAATGTTGAGCTGTATACTCATATACATATACACTACCTACACACATTGCTACACATAGACACACATATACAGACAAACACTGACATACCCAGATATACAGACACAAATACATTTACACAGAGACACAGACACACACACACTGACACAAACCCTAGCACACATACAGTTACACAGGTGCAGACATACATATACACAGACACACACATTGACACACATACACAAACACATTGTTGTGGTCGTGACTTAAATATGAATATTAATCTCTTAATACATAATAATTAAGCAATACGGAACAACATTACATTTTTTATAGTTCATGGTATTATGGTTGAATATGTGGATAGAAAATACACAAAACCTTGTAATATTAAATGTATATTTAATATAACTATAATAAATAAACAGATGCTAGCAGAATGTCAATTTACCACAATAATTAAACAATACAATACTACACAAAACACTATTGGTTGCTAAATATTATAATATAACTATAATAAATAAACAGATGCTAGCAGAATGTCAATTTACCACAATAATTATACAATACAATAATACACAAAACGCTATTGGTTGCTAAATATTATACAAAAGGCTATTACAGTTGCTATATGTTACAGTGGATTCATATTACTTACAAGGCCCCAGCCCTTTGGCTGGGGTTAAGCCAGATCTTAGGTTCAGTCAGGTACAGGCAAAGAGACAGAGTTTCTCCTACATCTGGTTTTAATTCAGTGTAAGTAGGCTGGCCTGTGATGTCACTGCCAGAAGCACATGTCTTCCTACACACTGCCCCTAGTGGTGCCTCCAAAGCATTACACTAAATATGCTTTCTTTATGATGTAAAGTCATTAATTAATAGATACCATTACAAACCACCCTTTGACTTATGTCATAAAACAAGCATTTATAAAACCAGTAAATTTTGAATCTTCCCTATTTTAACACTACCTGCCCTACAACAAAACCCACCTTTTAAAGAACGATACTCATTTACCCATTAATTATTACCCATTCACATTTTATTGCTTATATAAATGTTCACCATTGAGCACATGCATTACCAGTTGGGAAACCTTGGCCTAAAGTAGGGACATACCCACCCTTATAATAATGAACAACTCAAACCATGTTTGCTTAGATTAACCAATGATATTGTGTTCATGTGAGGATGTGTTTTGGAGCTTAATATAGCATTAGACACGACAAACCTATAACACCTGTGAATCATGACACAGATGGACAGTCACTGGAGCTCGTTTTCTGTAGCCCATGGCTGGTCTGTGTGCCTGGCATTTTCACAAACATTAGTTCTGGAAACTGGATACTCTCTTCTTGGACAGTCTCATAGAACATACACAAGTAGACAGGGATGAATGAAATTATTTGAGCAAACAAGGCCGTAGGATTTTGTAAAACAACAGTTCATGTGTGCAGGGACTTTTGTGGTCACATTCCGTTTACCACCTTGACGTAACACAGTTTCCTGCTCCTGATGCATTTTGTCCCTACTCTCATCACTTTCAGCTGCAATATTTTTCTTCAACAATTGAGTATAGAGTGTCCAGAGCTTCTTCTTCTTCTGGTTCATGAGTTGCAATAAAAAAGCTCCTTGCTGGAAAGTTATAGCGAGTAGGGGCTGAATTTACTAATACTAAGAAATCTTTACTTAGTATTAGTAAATGTGTCTGAACAACCAATTTTGCTCTTTCAGCCTTTTGGTAGATAGCTCCCTAATACAGATGGAATTAGGGACTATCTACTAAGCAGCTGCTTATTTTATGCTATTTTTAAGTGATTACCCTATCCACATTTGTTTGCAGGGCACTTGTCCTACTCTTACCCCCATTTTACTTCCTTTTGCAGCCCTCTAGCCCATTCCAGGACTTTTTTAGAGGCATTTTAGTGCCCAAAATTTCGGGTCCCCGTTGACTTCAATGGGGTTCGGGGTCAAGTTCGGTTCAAGTTCGAGCCCGAACTCGAACTTTTTTCGAAAATTCAGCAGAACTCGACAATCCCGAACATCCAGGTGTTCGCTCAACTGTAATCACAACTACTCTTACCACATGAATGCAAGCTAACACCCTGACAAATATGACTAAGAAATGAGTCAATCCCCTTATTTAGAATCCTGAAGTTCTAGCCACTATGGAAAAACTTAAGGCAGCTTTTTCCACAGCCCCTTTCTTGACTCACCCTGATCTTTCCCAATCATTTATAATCGAGGTTGATCCCTTTAGAAAATGGTATTATTGCTATATAGAGATGTCGCGAACATAAAATTTTCCGTTCGCGAATGGCGAACGCAAATTTCTGCAAATGTTCGCGAACGGGCGAACCGGGCGAACCGCTATAGACTTCAATAGGCAGGCAAATTTTAAAACCCACAGGGACTCTTTATGGCCACAATAGTGATGGAAAAGTTGTTTCAAGGGGACTAACACCTGGACTGTGGCCTGCCAGAGGGGGATCCATGGCAAAACTCCCATGGAAAATTACATAGTTGATGCAAGTCTGGTTTTAATCCATAAAGGGCATAAATCACCTAACATTCCAAAATTGTTTGGAATAACGTGCTTTGAAACATCAGGTATGATGTTGTATCGATGAGGTGGTGTAAGAGTTATGCCCGCTTAACAGTGACAGACCAAACTCCCCGTTTAACGCACCGCAAACAACCGCAAACAGTCCATTTGCACAACCGCAAACTCCCCATTTGCACAAGGTTGGATACCAAGCTAGCCATGTCCCGTTCCTTGTCCTCACTGATGTCATTGAAGGTCTCTTCCTCCACTCAGCCACGTACAACACCACGGGTACCAGATAGATGACAACGAGCACCCTGGGATGCCTGTTGTGGTTGGTCTTCCTCCTCCTCCTCAAAGCCACATTCCTCCTCTGACTCCTCTTCCTCACAATCCTCTTTCAGCATTGCCGCAGGTCCAGCAAGCGATGCTGATAAGGCTGTTTCTGGTGGTGATGGTGACCACAACTCTTCCTCTTCCTCTTCATGCTCATCTACGGCACTCTTCGCAGGGCATGCTCCAGGAAGAAAACAAATTGTATGATGTCACTGATGGTGCCTTCGGTGCGACTGACTAGGTTTGTCACCTCCTCAAAAGGACGCATGAGCCTACAGGCATTGCGCATGAGCATCCAGTAACGTGGCAAAAAAATTCCCAGGTCCACAGAGGCTGTCCTAGCACCCTGGTCATACAAATAGTCGTTAACGGCTTTTTCCTGTTGGAGCAGGCGGTCGAACATTAGGAGTGTTGAATTCCAACGCGTCGGGCTGTCGCAAATCAAGCGCCTCACTGGCAAGTTATTTTGCCGCGGGATATCTGAAAAGTGAGCCATGGCCGTGTAGGAACGCCCGAAATGGCCACACACCTTCCTGGCCTGCTTCAGGACGTCCTGTAAGCCTGGGTACTTATGCACAAAGTGTTGTACGATCAGATTAAACACATGTGCCATGCACGGCACATGTGTCAACTTGCCCAAATTCAATGCCGCCAACAAATTTCTTCCGTTGTCACAAACCACTTTGCCGATCTCCAGTTTGTGCGGAGTCAGCCACTGATCCACCTGTGCGTTCAGGGCGGATAGGAGTGCTGGTCCGGTGCTTTCAGGCAATTCAACCCCAAGACGGCGTGACACTGCCGTATCCGGGATGTGGAATAGTACCTGGGGAGCTGGTCGGGTGCCGTTGATGTGGAGCAAGATGCAGCAGCAGAAGAGGACTCAGCCGAGGAGTTAATGGAAGAGGATGGAGTAGGAGGAGTAGAGGAGGTGGCATCAGGCCTGTCTGAAAGTCGTGGCGGTGTCACCAACTCCTCTGCAGAGCCACGCATGCCATGCTTGGCAGCCGTCAGCAGGTTTACCCAATGTGCAGTGTAGGTGATATACCTGCACTGACCATGCTTTGCAGACCAGGTATCAGTGGTCAGATGTACCCTTGCCCCAACACTGTGTGCCAGACATGCCATTACTTCCTTTTGCACAATCGAGTACAGGATTGCCTTTTGCGCAAATAAGTTTCTGCCAGGTACCTTCCACTGCGGTGTCCCAATAGCTACAAATTTTTGGAATGCCTCAGACTCCACCAGCTTGTATGGTAAAAGCTGGCGGGCTAAGAGTTCAGACAAGTCAGATGCCGGGCAAGGGGGTGACTTTGTGACATTGGCTTCTTACGCTCAAAATGTCCTTGACAGACACCTGACTATGGGCAGATGAGCAGGAACTGCTCAAGGCGAGAGACGGACTGGTGGATGGTTGAGAGGGGGCAAGGAGGACAGCAGTGGTTGACGTGGCTGAAGATGCTGGACCAGGAGGAGGATGGCGGCTTTGAGTTTGTGTGCTGCTTGTACTCATGTGTTGATCCCATAAGTGTTTGTGATGTGCAATCATGTGCCTTCACAAAGCAGTTGTACCTAGGTGGGTGTTGGACTTCCCATGACTCGGTTTCTTTTGGCACAGGTTGCAAATGGCATCGCTGTTGTCAGAGGCAGACACACACAAAAAATGCCACACTGCTGAGCTCTGCAATGATGGCATTCTGGTGGTGGCAACAGCATGCGTTGATTGGGGTGCTGTCTGGCTGACCCCGGGTGCCAAGGCATGCTGTCTGACTGTGCCACTAGCTCCTTGCAAGGACCTCCCCCTGCTTCCAACTCGTCTCCTCCTCCTCTCTGTCTCCCCATCTGAACATTCCCCCTGTTATTCTTCTCTTCTAGCGGGCACCCACGTGACATCCACAGACGCATCGTCATCATCAACCGCTTAATTTGTATCTGACAACTCAGCAAACGAAGCAGCAGTGGGTACAACATCATCATCATCACACCGTACGTCCATGTGTGTAATGCTGCCTGACTGAGACATATCCCTGTTATCTACATCCTCTGGCAATAATGGTTGCGCATCACTCATTTCTTCCAACTGATGTGTAAATAACTCCTCTGACAGATCAAATGAAGCTGCTGTGGTGCTAGTGTTGGTGGTGGCGGCAGGCGGGCGAGTGGTAACTTGAGAGGTGCCCGAAGCTAAGCTGGAGGAGGATGGTGCATCAAGGTTCCGAGCGGAAGCTGTAGAAGATTGGGTGTCCTGTGTTAGCCAGTCAACTATGTCCTCAGAACTTTTCGAGTTCAGGGTACGTGGCCTCTGAACACTGGGCATTATTTTATGGCCAAAGGGAATCACAGCACCACGACGACCCCTGCGGGGTGGCCTGCCTCTGCCTGTAATTTTTTTTTCGATTAGTGGTACTATGCGTGCAAGCTACTGTGACAACAGATATGAGTGGCACTGTGCACTGGCAGAGTCGGCAGAGTAGACGCTGTAGGCTTGACACACACGCTTGCAGACAACTAACTGCTATTCAATCTATTACAGTCAATTTTTATTTTTTTTAAATATACACTACTGTTACACCAGATATGAGTTGCACTGGTGTGACACTGTGCCCTGGCAGGCCCTGAAATGCAAACGCGTGAAGGAAACTGACTGCTATTATTTCACAGTCAAATTTCTAGTTTTTTTTTTTTATGTGCACTACTGTTACACCAGATATGAGTTGCACTGGTGTGACACTGTGCCCTGGCAGGCCCTGAAACGCACACGTGTGAAGGAAACTGACTGCTATTATTTCACAGTTAAAAAAGTTTTTTTTTTTTTTTAAATGCAAGCTATTGTGACACCAGATATGAGTGGTGGCACTGGCTAAGTGGGCACAGTATACGCTGTGAGCCTGAAACACACGCTGGCAGGCAGGCAACTGCAATTAGATTATACAGAAAAAAAAAAAAAGCAGACTGATGTTCTAGCCCTAAAAAGGGCTTTTTGTGGTGCTGTCCTTACAGCAGAGATCAGATGAGTCCTCCAGGACTGTAGTGGACACTGAATACACTAGCCTAGCTATCGATTTCCCTATTAAATCAGCAGCAGCTACACTTTCCCTCCTCTATCTAAGAATGCAGCTTCCGAATGAATCTAAAATGGATGCTGTCAAGGAGGTGGGAGGGTCTGGGAGGGAGGGTCTGCTGCTGATTGGCTGGAATGTGTCTGCTGACTGTGAGGTACAGGGTCAAAGTTTACTCAATGATGACGAATAGGGGGTGGACCGAACATCACATATGTTCGCCCGCCGAGGCGAACGCGAACAAGTTATGTTCGCCAGGAACTATTCGCCAACGAACTATTCGGGACATCTCTATTGCTATATTATCTCAAAGGACTACTCAGGACCAACCTCTACATTTCTGTTGTTTCTTCTCTAAAAAGCTATCGATACTGAGAGATCGGTAATAGAGAATTGTTGGCCATTGTCTTTGCTTTCAAAGAATGAAGACACTTGTTCGAGGGTACCAAAGATCCTATTTTAGTAATAACAGATCATAAGAATCTTTCATACATTTCAGAATCTAAAGGATTGTCTGCACGTCAAGCACGCTGGTTTTCTTTCTCTCTCATTTCAATTTCATAATCACATATAGGCCCGATTACCGCAATAAGAAGGCTGATGCCTTATCTAGACAATTCGAAACATAGAAAGAGAAACTAGAAGGTAATCTAACTATAGTGCCTGCTGAACGTGTTGTAGCTGCTGCACGTATGACTATCTCTTCACCGTTATTAGGGAGAATTTGTGCTTATCAAGATCAAGCTCCTGCGGAAGTGCTCCTTGAAAAGTTGTACGTAGCAGATAATTTGTGCCATTCCACTAAGGTTGCAGGTCGCATGAGTCCACTCCTACTGGTTCTTGTCATTCAATGCGTATGTTGCTGACTACATCAAGGTTTGATCTGTTAGTAGTCAAAGCAAATTATTTTCTCAAAAACCTGCTGGTCTATTGCTCCCTTTACCTATACCTTCTAAACCATGGACACATTTATCCATGGAATTTATAGTCAGCTTACCAACCTCCGAGGGCAATACTGTTATGGTAGTAGACAGGTTCTCAAAGATGGCTTTTTTTGTTCATTTGAAAATATTACCTACCACTGATCTTTTCCAGAGAGATTGTTAGACTTCATGGTATACCTGAGGAGATTGTTTCAGATAGAGGTTCTCAATTTATCTCTAGGTTCTGGAAAGGTTTTTGTTCTGAAATACAATTTTCTTGTTCTTCCTCACTGACCCCGGATGCACTTCTAGTGACCATCTGAGTGACTGCCACTGGAGGTGTCCCTAGGCAGCAATGTAATTTCAGCCTTTTTTCTGCAAGGACATACTATACTCACCAGAACAACTACAGACAGCTGTAGTTGTTCTGGTGACTATAGCGTCCCTTTAAGCGTTATACTGTTTTGCATTACATGGATTATCTTTATAAATGTTATTTAAGAAGAATTTTAATATTAAAGCAAACTAATAAATTACATTGAGGCAATGCTTTCCTACATGGAAGACCTAGTGCGCGTGATGTGTTCGCCGCACATGCACATTTGGTCCCCACATTGGCTGATATTGGAGGAGGTGGAGCGTGACCCAGCACCAAGGGACATTGGTGCTGGAACCCTGTAAGTGAATAAAGGGTTATTCAACCCTTTATATCACTGAGAGAAGGTCAGCGGGTGCAGAGGAACACATTAGTGTTAGAAATATATTTTTGTATTCCTAACATTAAAGTGTTCCTTTAAGGTTGAAGTATATATTCTGCACTAGTAATACAGTGAGCAAGGGGCCGTGCTGCAGATGCCAGTAGAACTCTCGGTTTATAGCTGTATAGTTTTTTTCCAGTAGTTTTTTTTTGTATTAAACAGCTGGTGGTGTTTAACATTGAAACATAGAATGTGACAGCAGATAAAAACCATTCGGCCCATCTAGTCTGCCCAATAATTTCGAAATACTTTTAAATAGTCGCTGGCCTTATCTTAAGTCTAGATAATGCATGCATGGGATAGCCTTATGCCTATCCCATGCATGTATAAACTCCCTCACTGTGTTAACCTCTACCACTTCAGCTGGAAGGCTATTGCATGCATCCTCTACCATCATAGAAAAGTAATACTTCCTGATATTATTTTTAAACCTTTGCCCCTCTAATTTAAGACTATGTCCTCTTGTTGTGGTAGTTTTTCTTCTTTTAAATATAATCTCCAACTTTACTGTGTTAATTCCCTTTATGTATATAAAATGTTTCTATTATATCCCCCCTGTCTCGTCTTTCCTCCAAGCTATACATGTTAAGATCCTTTAACCTTTCCTGGTAAGTTTTATCCTGCAATCCAAAAGGTGGCTAAAGAAGAAAACCTAAAGACTATTCCCATACCGGGAGTCAAACCCGGGCCACCTCGGTGAAAAACAGGAATCCTATCCACTAGACCATATGGAAAGCTCTAAGAATTTAACCACAAAAGGTACCTTCAGATTACTCTGGTTTTCAAGTACATTCTGGGGTTGTTACTATTACCCAATTTAATGGTACTCGTTTTATCTACCTCAGAAGGATGAAAGGCTGAGTCAACCCTTCTGGGATTTGAATCTGCAACCCATGGGTTGAACAGATTCTATAAATGATGCATTAGCTTACTGAACTATGTTATTTTACTACAATATGTGAAATGAATGCTCTACAGCATTAACCTTTTCTTAATTTTAATATTAGTTTTAAACACAATTTTCAAGTAAATTATGCTTCTTTTTTTGTTGTAATTTCTCTTTATTAAATTATATGTCTTAAGACATTTTGTACAGATATACATTTAATAGAACAATGATTCTGTTAAGAATCAGACATAAAAATATTCATACCATAATCATAGGAGGATAGGTTTTTTTTTTTTTGTATTCTTATATCTATACAGTTACATTACTTTTTGTTTGACTTGGCAATTTACTCTTTGCTTCAACAGTATAGACATTCTTGTTTTGCATATATTATATATATTTTCTATGATTATGCCACATTCACACAAGCCTACTACATCCAATGAAACATAAAATGGGTTTTCTCTTTTTTCTTTTCCTTTTCCTTTTCCATTCCCTTCCCCTTTCCTTTTCTTATTCCTTCCTTTTACTTTCCGTTTTTTTCCCTTTTTTTTAGCTTTCTATATGATTTATATCTGCTATAAGAGTATTATATATCTCTCTTATTGTGTTATTTTTATGAGCATTATGCCAGATTATTCCTTTTTCTATTTCCAATTGATTCCGAATTTGGCCCTTTAAATGATGCGTATTTGGAATATCTGTTTTTTTCCATGATCTTGCAATCAGGAGCTTTGTAGCCATAAAACAATGGATAACTGGTATTTCATTTTTTTATCTAGCTAAAAGTCAATTTCGGTATCAAAGTCTCTCTCCCATTTTTTAAAAGCTGTGGGGATGTTTGGTTGTTTTATAGAGTTTAACAATTCAAGTATTAGGGAGTATTTCCTTTTCGTAGTTTCTATGGATAGAATCTTTCTAAGTAGATTTCCTTTATCCCCATTATATTTTATAAGATGCATCTTTAGGAAACTCTTAATACGTAAGTAATTAAAAATGTCTTTAGGGGGTACGGCTAATCTTATCTTTAGAGTGGGATAGTCCTCTAGATGATCATTATCATATATATCTTTAATACAGATATCAGAGTTATCATACCAGTTTTTCAAACTTATATCGTCCATAATATATTCCACCATTTTCAGGGATATAGTATCTGGGATTAAGTCTACCATTCCCAATTATTATTTTTTTATAGTATACCATTCATTTATTGTATGTGAAATAATTGTGGTTTTACATTCTGGTATACTACCCCTTTTACCAACATTTGCCCAGAGTAATGTTTCTAGGTTAGACAACTCCTCTCTATATAATTCTAATTTATACCACGCTTGTTCTTTACAATCTGCAGCTTGTAAATTTAAAGCATGTGACATCATAATTGCTTGGTAAGTATTTATTATTAATGGGTATCCCAGACCTCCCCGATAGGCTTTGTTCGCTAATGTTATTGAGTTGATTCTGGGTTTCTTGCCCCTCCATATAAAGTCTGTAAAACTTCTCTGTATTAAATTTAACCAATGTAATGGGACCTTAAGAAGGAATCATGCGGAACAGATAAATCCATTTTGGGACAATATAAGCCCTAATCGTGTTAATTCTGCCCCACCATGATATTTCATGAAACCTCCATTCCTTAAACAATCTATTCATTTCTTTTAGTTGATTTAAAAAATTAATTTCCATTAAACGAGCAACGTCAGATGTTAACATAATGCCTAAATATGGAAGCTGTGTAATTGACCAGTTAAATGAGTAATTTTGTCTTAACGTTTGTAGCTGTGATTTCCCTATATTTGTAGTTAAGGCTAGTGTTTTATTAATATTCATTTTGAAGTTGGAGACCTCGCCGTATAATGTTATCTCCTGCAATAACAGTGGTAGCGAGTGTACCGGTTCTGTAATAGTCAATATAACGTTGTCTGCATATAGACAGATTTTAAGTTGTTCATTTGGGATAGAGATTCCTTTTATACCTATACTTTGTCTAATTATGCATGCCAAGGGTTCCACTGAAATAACGTATAAAAGCGGTGAGAGTGGACAGCCCTGTCTCGTGCCGTTAAGAATTTTGAACCATTCAGATCTTAAATCTCTGTCTACTATTCTAGCTGATGGCTCCGAGTACAGAGCCTCTACCGCCCCCATAAACCAACCTTCAAAGCCCATTTTTAACATAGTTTGTTTAAAAAAATCCCAGCTGACCCTGTCGAAAGCCTTTTCTGCATCAATCGAGAGGGTCAGCAGGGGCACCCTAGTTGTTTGGGCCCAGTCCATTATCTCTATCATTCTTCTAGTGTTGTTATTGGATTGTCTCCCTGCTACAAAACCTATCTGGTCTTGTGTATAATTTCTGGCAACACTGCTTGGAGTCTATTTGCCAAAATTGCTGAATAAAGTTTAACATCAGCATTTATTAACGATATTGGGCGATAATTTGATAATTCTGTCGGGGATTTGCCCGGTTTTAATATCAGACTAATATGTGCTCTTAAAAAATCCGCTGAAGCATGACCTACTCTTTACATTTCATTAAATGTATCTGTTAACACTGGAATAATTTGAAGTTTAAAGTTTTTCTAAAATTGATTGGTATATCCTTCAGGACCCGGAGCTTTTTGTTTTGCTAAGTTCTTATTTGCCCGTTCTAATTCTTCTGTTGTAAATGGCTTATTTAAATTCTTTTTCTGATCAATTGAGATTTTTGGCCTTTTTGTCTTTGATAAATATCTCTCCATAGCTGTTATTGGAGTATTTAAGTTTAAATTATATAGTTTGCCATAGAACTTCCTAAATGTCTCAGCTATATCTTCAGGTTTTGTAATATTCTCACCTCCTACTATTATTTTATAGATTTTTCTTTCTAAATTTAGCTTTTTTAGTCTATTTGTTAACATAGAGTCTACTTTATTGTTTTTGTAATAGAATTTTACTTTAAATTTTTTAAAATTTCGTTGAATTCTTGCCTCAATTAACTTATTTATATATGTTTCGCAGATCTTAATCTTTTCTAATCTCTCTCTTGAAAAATTACTTTTATTCAAAGTTGATAAATTATAGTATTCAATATACATGTCTGATAATTTAATCTCTCTTTTTGTTTTTTGCTGACTTGCCAACTTAATCCAATACCCTCTTATCACTGTTTTAAATTTACACCAGAGGCATTCTTTAGTGATCTCAACTGTTGAATTTTCTTTAAAAAATAAATCAAACAAATTGGTCATATGATCGATATTTGCCTTTACTTCTAAGAGGTCTAGTCTCCATAATGGTGGAATTTTTTTTATTCCTTCTGCGACTTCAACTATTATTAAATCATGGTCAGGCCACGTGTTCTCTTTTATATTAACTGAGATTAGAAATTTAGAAAAAATTATATTTCCAAGAATCAGATCAATTCGTGCCACTGAGCCATGGGGGATAGATCTGTGAGTATAGTTTTTCTCATTGGGATGCAGCAATCTCCAAAAATCAATTAAATCAAATTTATTCACTAATTTGTTCATTTCTTTAGCCTGCTTTGCTAAATTTTGGTAATTTTTTTGATTGATACCCACTTGTTTATCCATCATGGGGTCCAGTATACAGTTGAAATCCCCTGCTACTACTACTTTCCCTTTTTTCACCTGCTCAATCAATCTCAAGATCCTAGTTAGTAGCCTGATCGGATATTTATTAGGTAAGTATAAATTTACGAGTGTATACATTACCCCATTTAACAGGTCAACCAAGATTATAAATCTACCTTCCAAATCTGCATTTTGATATTGACAATCAAATACTGTATCCTTAGAAAAAATAATAGATACTCCCCTTTTTTTTTCTTTTGTTGGGATGCATTATAAATTATTGGGAATTTTTTATAGTGCCATAAACATTTGTTACTTGCTAACCAATGAGTCTCCTGAATAAATCCGACTTTAACATTCTCTCTGGTCATTACATCATATAGAAAGCCTCTTTTAACGTGAGAGTTTAAGCCTTGCACATTTATGGAAATTAGGTCATTTATTAGGTCTTATTTCTTATTTTTGTATTTAAATATCCTGTGCAGTCTCGGTGTAACATTTCAACCCTAGCTTATAAACATGCCATCTGTCTTATTCAATAACTATTTCATACCATATCCTACCAAAGGTATCATCTACAATTTATATCTTAATTTCCATTTTAAGATTGAATATTTAGATGAAGGAGAAAAAAAAACAAAAAAACCCATCATTTTGTGATCCCCAAACTAGATGTTTAAAGACATGTAGTTTGTCTCAGAAATTTACACCTGTATCATATAATAACTTATACCCAAACATTAAATCTTATCACACATTTTCTTAAAACTAAGTTTCATATGTAGATTCAGTGCAAAATCCAATCATTAATTGTAAACGTGCCTACTATATTAATCAATTACATGCCATTTCATATAATTCTAATAATTAAAAAAAAATCCAATATGTATTCTTTATACAGATATCCAAACATGTGCTATTTATCTCCCTATTATCAGCTATACCCTATTGAAACTTTTATCAACATTATATCTCTTAATTCTTATTTTAATATTAAATTTCATGTGGTTTTCAGTACATAAATCCGTCTTTCATTATAAGCAAACTAAATCTTCAAACCTGTGCAATTTATCTCCCTATTATTAACTTTATCTTATTTTGAGTTTCTTGTGCAAATTCAGTGCATACACCTGGCTTTCATTATAACCAAAGCTGCTCTTGTACTTGATTGCAAACCTATTCATACTAAGTGTACTATCAACATGTTATGTCATATTTCCCTTTTAGTATCAATATCTATAAAAAAAAAAAAAAATGAACCTCCAAATTTTAAGCCATGTCATTAGCATTTAGCCATTCCAGTGCATGTTCTAACAAATTGAATCCTCTCCTTTCGTCTTTATATGAAATTATTAGTTTAGATTGAGGGTTCCATTTAAACTTTAAATTATGGGGGTGGGGCCTGACAAACATCAACAGACCGGCTCCCCGACAGCGGAGTGCAAGAGCGATGCGAGACCGCGACCCGACACTGTTCTCCCTCGGTGAGGACAGACTTGGATGGTGCTGGGTCCCCGAAGAAACAGACCTCATCACAGGCTTGGGACCAGGGGGCCTCCTCACCTTACCTATGCCTGGCAGACAGACATGGAGCCCTCAGAGGCTCGATCCACCAAGCGCACTCCATAGCCGAACTGGACAGAGACTACAAAACGTGGCCCACCAAAGGCATCAGCTGAATATCCGGCCATCTGAGACAGGCGCTACCCTACGGTTACCGAATCCACTACCATTGCTGACCACCCATACTGCTCACACGAAGGCTCACCGGAGCCACTAGCCAGAGGCTATTATTGGTACAGTCACTCACCAGGGAGATCAGGTACCAGGGCAGGGGGCAGGATGACACTACTATAACGCGCTACCTGGACAGATCAGGCGCTACCATACTTTTATACCCATGACTGACTCGTACCAACCCTTGCCTGGACTCCATGAACTACACCGTTCACCCAGTTATCTACCCTTGTAGTCCCGATGGCACACCACCCGATCTGCACCGCGGAGCATCTTGATACTCTGATGTTATTTTTGATGTCTGTCATTGTGCTAACTTAGCCTGACTCCTGTATCGCACAGAGTAACCTAATACAAAACGCCTAGTGACACCCTTAATTGTCTCCAAGCTACCCAGTGCATATATCTAATCTGTTTTCCCCATACGACTATATTAGACTAAGCACTGATTATCCTTTCTGGTTATAGTTCCTAAAACATGCAATGTTATTGCCATACCAGAGTAATGCTATACCTTTTAACTCGTTAGTTATAGCCGTTGTTAATCTAGGTTTAATAGCAAAGTTTTGA
The DNA here is from genome assembly GCF_036172605.1 of Pelobates fuscus. NCBI lineage: Eukaryota > Metazoa > Chordata > Amphibia > Anura > Pelobatidae > Pelobates > Pelobates fuscus. The sequence continues at coordinate 173,525,867 of NC_086318.1, read as the reverse complement.
GGGGGCATGAGCAAAAAGCTGGACTTTGGTCCTACAGTGGGACTATCGTGGTGAGAGTGGGAGTAGGGTGACCAACACATACAGGACTCTGAATACAGCATTAAGCCAGTCCCTTCTGTGTATATACAAATTACCCAGTGTACCATTATTACATCTCTAGCACCAAAGTGCACATGTGTCTCCACAGTCTCATAGACATGTTGCCCATGCTAACTTTATTCTGTTGCACAACCTAAACATGTATGCTTCTATCAAGATATTAACTAGCCTTAACATATCTGGTGAGTCCACATAGTTAGACACATACTCATTTGCTAGAGTCAGGCAAGTGGATTATGTTCCTTGATTGTTAATAAGCCGGTTTTACATTTTACATGTCCAGTGTACACCAGCTGACTTAAGTGTTTACCTTACCTTTACTGTTATATTCACCTCATAATTTGCCTAGCCTGTACTAAAAGTTATGTTTAAGTTTGAATATAAAAACATGATTCAATTAAGCGACCCACAAAACTGAATCAACTACACTAGTTTTCTGGTATAGTTACCATTACACTGGACACAGCATCTTTATTCCATGAGCAGAAAGTTAAGCGACGTTATTTTAGTTTATTTTAAGTTATGAATATGCTTAAGTAATGACAATCGATACCGTATACTGCATAACTTAACCTTATAAAAAATATATATAAAATAAAAAAGATCAACCCTGTACCTCTATGTTTAAATGTTTTATAAAGTGCTGGAGGATTGCCTTTGGGGTACCTCACAAGTGATTGTACTAAGCTTATGCACTACAAAAATAAAGAATTTAAAAAAACAAAACAAAAAAAAAAACTTTAAATTATGTTTTTTCAAAATCGTAAAGATCGGTGCAAACGTTGCTCTTCTGGACCTTGTAGTAGCGGAAAGATCGTTCAGAATTCTTAGATTTTTTTTAATTTATCCTCTGTAATTGGCACATTTCTTGCTGTATAAAAGATCTGTGATTTAAAGTCTTGTGAGTGTACTGTAACAATTACATCTCTAGGATACTTATGATCTTGTTTTCTCTGCGATAATCTATGTATCCTTATAACTTGTAGCTCTTATTGATTCATCTGTATTCCTATATGATCCATAAAAGTTCCAAAAAAATATTTTAAATTGTTATTTGTTACTTCCTCAGGAATATTTCTGATCCTCAAATTGCATCTTCTTGATCTGTCTTCCATTGTGCAGACTTTATCTTCCATTTCTTTTAGTTGTATTATTGTCTTATTATGTGATTCTTTTAACTCTTTCATTTGAAAGTCTCTTATTTCTTCTCTGCTTTCCATGCTTTGCATTTTATCATTTAATGTTGCAATATCCAGCTTTATATCTAAGAATTTTTCTGTTAGTTCCCTTTTAATATCTTTTACAGCTTCTTCCAAACAAGCTTTTAGTTCCAATAATGAGGCAGACTCTTTATCTATCATTATTTTTAGGGAAGGTGGTAAGGTAGAATGGGAGAGTTGCATTGTTGAAATCTCTGATGTTTTTTGACTTGACTGTGGAGAAAAAAATGTAGAGAGCCTTTTTTCATTTTTTTTTGCCCAATTTTCAGTTTTAGCTGACGTTTTTTGTTCTTGTGTTTTTTTCTTTGATGCCATTTTAACCTGTTTTAAATTGTCTCTCCTTTTTCTCCACTTCTAAGAGTACTAATCCAATATGTTATGCTTATGCCCTTTACAGAGTGTTCTCCTTAACAGGAAAATATTGCTATTAGGGTCTAAAAAGAAAAATATTTCATATAACAATTAAAGTTTTCTCCCTTTTTTTTTTTTTTTTTAGCGGGTTTTCATTATTATTTTTTCTTTTTTCCGCTTGCAGGCTTCAATCATGGCAACCTTATCAGTGCTTTTATAACACAGCGGTTTGCATACCAACTGACAAACCCCTCAATGGTTGCACTTAGGTTATATAGCTTATAATGAACTTATAGTAGGATAGTGAAATGGTAATGAAAAATGCCTGGTAACAGAGTAAGATAATAAGATAGTAGAGTGACAATGAGAACGCCAGGTACAAGTACTTAGCTTGTGATAATTTGAATCTTATTTCTTTTTTTCCTTTTCCCAGCACGATATGTTCGGTATATTTGTTTGTATCAGTGACTACCAGCACTGCTTCCCTCCGATTTCCAAGTCTGTCCTCGCTCAGTTTATTTCCTTTGCACTGCTCGCTGCTTCACTTTCCCGCGAGCATTGTCTCCTCCCCTGACGGCGTGCGCGTGCACGTCCTCGTCACGTGTCTTCCGACATCACGCCCCCGTAAATTATGCTTCTTATAACAATATAAGAGAAGACTTCCATATGTTATTTTAGTTTAACATTTTATAAATTAGTGATTATTGTGCATCAGTATATAATTTCTGTTAAATATATTGAAATGTCTAAACTTTTTATGATGCTGAAGTTCCTGGAAAAACTCTGTTTTTCATGATTGCTATTATAAGCTACAAACTTATTTACCAGAAAAATACTTATGTTTCTGAACAGTCTAGACAAGTTCACTAAACATAATTAAATCAATGGTCATGTCATAATCAAACATGCTAGTAGATAAACTCAACATGGCTTTTATCATCATTTAATTTCCAAGTCTCTGCACAACTTTGCAAAACAAAACAATTAAAAGTAATAACTCTTCTCATTCTGTACAAATATTTTAGTTTGTTTATCAAAAATATAAATACTCTTAAATCACAAACCTAAAATTATTTGCATGCAAACACACAGACATATATATATAATGATCAGAATGTATTTAAATGTATTTCATCAATGCCTTTTGTTTTTATTTTAAAGTTACTCATCCCTATTTTGAACAAATGTATATTTGTGTGGTGTGAAAAATAAAATAGAATGTAAAAGTCCACACCTCTTTATCCTGCAACTGGGTGTCTTTGACTTAACTTCCTGTCAATCATTGTCATAAATGCTGTCCTATTTACCTGGCAGCATAAAAAAAATCATACATGGAAAATTAGATATTTCTTATCTTCATTTGCAATGTTTGCCCTGGTGTTGCCTTGTCTGAACTGAATTATGATGCCATTTGCTCAATGTTTAATATAATTTTAAATGAATACTATAGGCACTTAGTCCACTTCATTTGAATGAAGTGGTATGGGTGCCATGTTCCCCTGGTTTTAACTCTACAATTTGAAACATAACTATTCAGCAGGGATAGCAATGTTTTCATTGCAGGGGTTAAATGCCTTTTCTGACTGATGAAATAGCCAAGAAAACCTTAGCTATTTCAATTAGATGGTCAGAGGTCAAAACTTAGCTATTTCAATCAGAGGCTTTCTGCTCGTGCTCAATAGACTCCCAACGCTTTCCTGTGGGAAAGCAGTGGACTGGCTAAGATCTAGACTGATGACCAACCAAGGAGGTGACGCCAGCCGTGGAGAGAGCAACTTGGCATGGGAGAATAGGTAAATAACCTTTTATTTTTTTTAAGCTATTACCTATTAGGGGGTGGTCACCTCAACTGTGAGTAGGACACTATAGTGTTAGGAATACATATTTATATTCCTAACACTATAGTAATTACATAAAAAAAATCTCAAGAAGAAAGGTTAACACAAGTTATAGATGATTTTCAATGTTTTATTCAATGGTGTAAATTTCAGAGAAGTGACAGTTTCCCTTTAATGTTGGAAGGCTGTAATACTCCAACATACAGTGAATAGGCCAAAACTGGACAGTAAGAAGCCGTAACAGTAACCAGTAACTGGAGCTAAATTTAGGATGTGAGAAACACATACATTTATTGGACAGACTAGATTAACAGAACCAGAAATCAGTATGATCAAACATAATCTAAGTCAAAACCAAAAAGACTCAAAAGGATTCGATAGTATTAGGAATACAAAGTTGTATTGCTAACACTATAGTGCCCTCTGGCCACAAAGGGTTAAAACCCTTTATTTACTCCCCTGATTCCAGCGCCAATCTTCCTTAGTGCTGGCTTGGCGCTCCACCTCCTCCGATGTCATCCAACAGGGGGATCTAATATGTATGCATGGCAAGCGCTGTGAGTGCATTAGGCCCACCCCATAGGAAAGCATTTAAATTATTTTAACATTCCATTTGAACACTTGATTCATTGCTCAAAATATGCTGATAATAACATGTTACTGTAACGCTTCATTTTAAGATATAATTTCTCAATATGGCAAACATAATTCAGTGCTTATTATTTACTAAGACTGTTTTAATACGTTAAAGTTTTCCAGATAGGTTTTAAACATTATGCTAATTTAGATCAAATTACAATTAGATTAGATATCTTGGTGCAAACATAATTTTACACCTACTGTAACTTGTTACTTAATATTCTTATACAAATATTATACTGTTCTTAGTAGACACAAATATTTAACTAAGCTCATTTGATCATGGCAGACATGACAGATGACACTCTCTGATTAATAGACAGGGGACTAGGCACTTTATTCACTAGACTGACAATTTAAGGAGTTGACAATCAACATGTAAAATATACATGAAAATAACTCACTGGAAAATAAAATCTCCAATTCAGTTATGCTAATGATTTTTTTAACTCCATTTTTCTGCCCTAAATTCTAAAATATATTTTCCTACATTTATTTTTAGTGATTAAACCACCAAGATGTGCAGACAATTCCTCATTAAAATGCAGTTTCAAAAAACAAGTATAAATATGTTATAAGTTGTGGTAAACTATTTTGTCTGCATGCAAGTTTTTACGAAAATACTCAGACTTGGAAATCATTGAAGTTCATCAGCAGCATACTAGATATACAATAAACATGTTAGATATAGTGAAACATCATGGATAAGACAGATTCTCATTAAATGTGTTAATTTGTAAATCCTCTTGTAGGCTCATTATCTATATCTTAAGATACATCCTGTAACTCTATACCTAGGTCTTCTAATGGCAGTGTATGGAGATCTTTTTTTAACCCATTAAGGACACATGACATGTGTGACATGTCATGATTCCCTTTCATTCCAGAAGTTTGGTCCGTAAGGGTTAATTAACTATTTTAGTTATAAGGATGCTAAATACCATCCATTTAATAAACACAAATCTGATTTACTAGAGCTTCTTAAATCAAACTAGTGATTCCTACACAGCCACTGCATTTACATAAAATATTGGATCAGCGGCTATTATTACTATTATTTATAAAGCGCCAACAAATTCGTCAGCGCTGTACGATATCTTGCCTATTACCATTTCTCGGATAAGTGAAATTGAAGATGGCATGTAAAAACCAGCACATGTAATGTCCATGTGTCAATCCCCCCCAGGGCCATATTAACATAGGGGCTGATGGAGCTACACACTACTCTTAGGGATTCCACCTGGCTTTTATTTTATTGGCACAGCCAGTATTTGAGGCTGCCTGGCTGGTGCCAATTAGTGATGTCCCGAACGGTTCGCTGGCGAATAGTTCCAGGCGAACATAGCATGTTCGCATTCACGACCGTGGGCGAACACATGCGATGTTTGGTCCGCCCCCTATTCTTTATCATTGAGTAAACTTTGACCCTGTACCTCACATTCAGCAGACACATTCCAGCCAATCAGCAGCACACCCTCCCTAGCAGACCCTCCCACCTACTGGACAGCATCCATTTTAGATTCGTTTGGAAGCTGCAACCATTTTATTTTATTTTTTTAGTGCATATAAATGTTACAAGCAGATACTCCCCCCAGACACTCTGTATTACTGCAGATACTCCCCCCAGACACTCTGTGTTACTGCAGATACTCCCTCCAGACACTCTATATTACTGCAGATACTCCCTCCAGACACTCTGTATTACTGCAGATAATCCCTCCAAACACTCTGTATTACTGCAGATACTCCCTCCAGACACTCTGTATTACTGCAGATACTCCCTCCAGACACTCTGTGTTACTGCAGATACTCCCTCCAGACACCCTGTGTGACTGCAGATACTCCCTCCAGACACCCTGTGTTACTGCAGATACTCCCTCCAGACACTCTGTATTACTGCAGATACTCCCCCCGACACTGACACAGAGCAGAATAGGGACTGTTCCCCCTACATAGGGTCACTTGGCAGATATGGATTGACACCTATCCTAAGGATCCCTGATACACACTGACACAGAGCAGAATAGGGACTGTTCCCCCTACATAGGGTCACTTGGCAGATATGGATTGACACCTATCCTAAGGATCCCTGATACACACTGACACAGAGCAGAATAGGGACTGTTCCCCCTACATAGGGTCACTTGGCAGATATGGATTGACACTTATCCTAAGGATCCCTGATACACACTGACACAGAGCAGAATAGGGACTGTTCCCCCTACATAGGGTAACTTGGCAGATATGGATTTGACACCTGTCCTCAGGGACCCTGAAACACACTGGGAGGGGACCTACTGTCCTCCCCCCACCCCGACCCCTGCGTGGTGGGTGGGGGCCATAAAATAATGAGGGGGGGACCTACTGTCCTCCCCCCGTCCCCCACCCCTGCGTGGTGGGTGGGGGCCATAAATCACAATGGGGGAGGACCTACTGTCCTCCCCAGCACCCACCCCTGTGCGGTGGGTGGGGGCCATAAAAATAATGAGGGGGGGGCCTACTGTCCTCCCCCCGGCCCCTACCCCTGCAAGGTGGGAGGAGGCCTTAAATCACAATGGGGGGAGGACCTACTGTCTTCCCCCCGCCCCCACCTTTGCGCGGTGGGTGGGGGCCATAAAAATAATGAGGGGGGGACCTACTGTCCTCCCCCCAGCCCCCACCCCTGTGCGGTGGGTTGGGGCCATAAATCACAATGGGGGAGGACCTACTGTCCTCCCCCCGCCCCCACCCCTGCGCGGTGGGTGGGGGCCATAAATCACAATGGGGGAGGACCTACTGTCCTCCCCCTGCCCCCACCCCTGCGCGGTGGGTGGGGTCCATAAAAATAATGAGTGGGGGACCTACTGTCCTCCCCCCGGCCCCCAACCCTGCGCGGTGTGTGGGGGCCATAAAAATAATGAGGGTGGGACCTACTGTCCTCCCCCCCTGGCCCCCACCCCTGAGCGTTGGGTGGGGAGCCTAAAAAAAACAATAAGGGGGGGACCTACTGTCCCCCTCAGCCCCCACCCCTGAGTGGTGGGTGGGGGCCCTAAATAAAAATCCCCCCCCCAATCAAAGGTGACTAGGGGTCACCATTTGACGTCTTCTTTTTTCTAAAATCTTTTTTTTTCAGGTCAAAAAAGGCCAAATAAAAAGCCATAAGAACCGAAGCAATTTAAAAAAAAAATAGCTCCTGGTATATAGTCTGGGACAGAGAAAAGCTGTATGTAGTGAGTGTAGAAGAAATGGAACATGCCACAGTGTTAGAGAGACCAAAGTCAGCATTACCTTAAAGGATCACTATAGGGTCAGGAATTTATGTTTGTGTTCCTGACCCTATAGTGATCCTTTAAGGCAATGCTGACTTTGGTCTATCTAACACTGTGGCATGTTCCATTTCTTCTACACTCACTACATACAGCTTTTCTCTGTCCCAGACTATATACCAGGAGCTTCTGCCTGCTAGTAAGAAGGTAAGGAGACAAGTGGACCAGCGAGTGCTAGGGGACAGATTGGCTATGTTGCCTTTGAGATGGTATGGCAGCCCAGAAATTAAAAGGAACCCCACCATGACACACCGTTTGAAAATGTAGACAACCCAGGGTATTCAAAATAGGGCATGTCCAGTCTTTTGTAGTAGCCACTTAGCCACAGACGCTTGCCAAATTTTGCATTCATATTTGTTTTTTGCATTCATTTACACAAAAACTGCACGTTTACTGGTGATTTCATCGTCGTGATAAATGTTTCTGTTTAAAACACTCATATTTGTGTTTAATGAAGTCTCCTGAGTAAAGCAATAACTCCCGTGTACAGGTTTTATGGTGTTTTGGACAGTTATGGGACTTGCCCAATTTAGTTTGACAGATTGGTTTGCTGGGTGTGTGTTGCCTTTTGAGACCATATGGTAGCCCAGGAATGTGAATTAACCTCATCATGGCATACCATTTTCAAACGTAGACAGCCCAGGGTATTCAATATGGGGTATTTACAGTATTTTGTAGTAGCCACTTAGTCACCAAGCTGGCCAAAGTTAGTGTTTTTATTATTTTAATTTTTTTAAACTGCATTTTTACTGGTGATATCATCGTTGTGATAAGTTTTACTTTTTAAAACACTCACATCTGTGTTCAGCGAAGTCTCCTGGGGGTATTACAATACCCCCATGTAAAGGTTTTATGGTGTTTTGGAAAGTTACGAGGTTAAATATAGAGCTTGCCAATTAAATTCTGTGGACTGTCTGCCTGGGTTGTCAGGCAGGTCCCTCAAATTATAATTAATAAAATCAAATAATTATGTAGCTAATAGTTAAATATATATGTAGAATGTGTGTACATGTAAATGTTTTTTTTTTAAATTTATATATATATATAAAAAAATATATAAAATACGTGTGTGTGTATATATACACACACACACACATATATATATTATAAGATAATCAAAGCATTTTAAATTATATTATACATATATAATACAAATATATGATTTCATTATAAGCGTATTTTGAGATATATGTTGGGGATAAAATCCGCCTGGGCCCTTTGTGGATGATGGATATTTGCAAACTCATTCAGAGCTCTGGAAATTGGAAATGAATAGCAGAGACTTGTTCAATAACCAATTCAAATTCCTTTACTACTTAAGTTGCATTTATACCCCATTTTCATAGCAGGATGGGAGGGGGGGAAAATGAGCATATGGGCGTGACAATGACAGATTGTTTTTCACAAGTTATAAACAGCTGTTTCTAGTTATAATCTTTCGTCATATAACGCAATACATATTTGATTAAAACCAGATATTTACAAATACCGATATCTTGGACAATTAACATGAACATTTCAAAATCAGTATTTTTCCCGTAACTAGGATTTTATATAAATCCTATTTCCGAGAATAGGAGATTAAATTCCAAACTTAATCTTGGTTCAAATTAACCCTTATATGAACAGCTAGGATAGATAGCAAAATTATTATTCGTATCTACAATATATGTGTATATTACATATATAAAATAAAGCGTTTTATAATATATTATACATATATAATGCATATATATGATTTCGTTATATGCGTATTTTGAGATATGTGTATATATCTCAATGTACACTTATAATGAATTCATATATATGCATAATATATATATAATAAATTATGAAATGCTTTATTTTATAATATATTATACCTATATAATAAAGGTATAATATATTTATTTATATTATTTTGTTATTATTTTTTTACTTTTTAGCAGCCTGGGGAATGCCTGACCGCTCAAACAGTCCTCCTGCTGGCAGCTCCATAGACTTCTATTGCGGCCGTGTGATCATGGTGATCACATGGCCCTGGAGGGCCAGGGTGGCCGGAGCTGCTGCAGGAGGACTACTGTGGTCTTGGGCAGTCCCCCCTTGACCGGGATCACTGCGGATCGCCGGTCCAGGTAAGTCCAGGGCTCCTATTTGCTGCGGACGTTCCTAGTCTTTAAAGACCGTTTTTTTTTCGGACGTACCTAGTATGTATTAATAGTGTCATTATAAATGTATTTTGATTTAAATATGTGTGTATATTAATACCAAAATACAGTTAGAACCAATTTAAACCAGTATATAATTTCTTTTAAAATGTAATGAAATTGTTTGTTTTTTTTCAATTTATTTATTATATATATATATTTATATATATATATATATATATATATATATATATATATATATAAAAATATTGTTCACAAATCTGTCTAAATATATGTTAGTAAGCACTTTTCTTTTGCTGAGATAATCCATCCACCCCACAGGTGTGGCAGGTCGTGGTTACACATGGGCTGCGGTTGTGAGGCCGGTTGGATGTACTGCTAAATTCTTTGAAACGCCTTTGGAGACGGCTTATGGTTGAAAAATTAACATTCAACTCACGGGCAACAGCTCTGGTGGACAATCCTTCAATCAGCATGCCAATTGCAAGCTCCCTCAAAACTTGCGACGTCTGTGGCTTTGTGCTGGGTGATAAAACTGCACCTTTTAGAGAGGCCTTTTATTGTGGTCAGCCTAAGGCACACTTTTGCAATAATGATGCTGTCTAATCAGCATTTTGATTTACCACACCTGTTTGGTGCATGAATTACCTCGACAAAGAGAAGTGCTCACTAACACAGATTTAGACAGATTTGTGAACAATATTTGAGAGAAATAGGCCTTTTGTGTACACAGAAAAAGTCTTAGATATTTGAGTTCAGCTCATGAAAAATGGGGGCAAAAACAGTTGTGTTGCGTTTATAATTGTGTAAAGTGCATTGTAAGTTCCATGTGTTTTAAACTTGCAATTTGGCTTTTATAGACATTAGAATAATCTTTAAAAAAATAATAGGTTGTCCAGCAACCTAACTTTAATAGGCACGCTAAACATTCACATGCAAGAAAACGTCTTGCAAAAACTTCTATTCATTTAGTGCCATATCTTTCTTAGTAAGCCTTTTTCTCCCCTTGGCTTTTTACTTTTCTCTAAGTTAATGATGTTTTCAACTCCCAGATACTCATATTCCATTTTGTCATTAATCACTATGAAGTTAACAGCAAGTACACCTTTTAGGAGTATCTTGAGCTTAACTTTGACCACATAGCAATGAATCAAAGTCATGAAAATAGAAAATGACAGCAATCCAAAGTAAAACCTTTTTTACCTCTTAGCAATATTAAATATTTCACTTGTATAGTATCTTTTTTTCCTCTTTCTTTTCTTTCATTATATGTGTTCACATATGTGTAAGTATATTGAAGTGAATTCTAGCAATATTGTATGCCCTTTCCCCAACTCAGAACACATTTTTTTTTGCATTTTTCAGGCATCATTATTTTGAAAGAGGAGTACTGAACTATTATTTTTATTACTATGGCATTTGTTTCAATGCAAACTGCAAGTTGTCAGAATTTAGGCCATTCAGATGATTGGTCAAAATCTAAACTCTGTGCCAAAATGTAGCCAAATTACAACCCAACCAAAATAAGCATTGGCCGAACATGTTTGTTTTGATTCACAATTCAACATTTTGCATGTGGCACCTAAGAAAGGAAATGATTGACTGGAAAATAATTATGGCTAGAGGATAGTCACTAAATGCTGATTTTATTCACATAAGAAGTGATAAGTTAGCAATAAAGGGGGGGGGAAATAATTTATAGAGATTTTGTATCGATGCGCTCCCTCTTTTTTCCTTGATTGGTTACTTTTTCTCACTTGATTTATAATCCAAATGCAGAAAAATGCTCTTATAAGTGTAATATAAAATATAAATTATATTATGTGTGTATTTTGATGTACAGTGGTTGTATCATTTTAGTTTATTTGATTAATTTCCCCCCCAAAAAAATTTCACTACCAAAATACTGCCAAGCTGTACCGGCATATGGCCAAAATGTGGAAATTTCCCCGAACATAGATTAAGGGATGCCCAGCTCTAGTGCACATGGCTGTGTTCAGGGACATTTTCCCGAACATAGACAAACACACAAGAGCAGGGAAGCCCTCTAATCTATGCTCGGAGAAATTTCCCCAAACATAGATTAGAGGGATTCCCTGCTCTGTTATGTTCGTCCATGTTTGGGGAAATATCCCCGAACATAGAAGAATGCAGCAGAGCAGGGAATCCCTCTAATTGCCACAACAGCTGGCACTTACCACGCAGCAAGAGAGCTGGTTTCTGGTGTGAGCTGTTGTAAAGCAGGTAGGTCATAAAGTGAGGACCACCTGTATAGGATGCCTCTAGTTTGACATATGTTAATGCTTTAAATACCATTTTCTTATTTTTAATCTCTTAGTTTACTTTCCCACTAAGCCATAAGGATGCAGAGGCAACCACCCAGGGACGCAGGATTCGGGTTATTGTCAGGAGGAGAGCACAGCACAGAGCTCCCCTCCTGCAGGTCTCTGTATTTAGCGTGGCTGAGCAGGCATACCACGGGAGAGGAGCTTGTTTCTCTCTCGCTGGTTTGACAGGAAGCATTCACTGAGACACCATAGTATTTATTTAAAACCCAAGTGTGGTGCATAGGATGACTATATGTCCTCCCCCCACTTTATTTCACTATATCAACACTAACACAGGGAAGCTGTATGGCTTATAACAGTGGCTGCTCACTGTTTAGAAGACATTTCCCCATTTGCTGCATGGCAGCTTGGGGCAAGGGCAGGTGTACAACTTTCATTGTTCTAATTTGAAGGTTATAAATACCCAACAGGCAGTTATTAATTACTTGCCTGCTGGCTGCTAGAGTTCCGAGCAGGTGAATGCTTAAACCCTAATTTCTGATGCAATCAGCCATTGGGCATTTTGGTTGCTTCAGAAGTAATCAATGTGGTTGCTCGGATTTAATTTTTTCGGCAGAATCGCTGATCTCCCAAATCCGACTAATTGAGATTCTGCTGAAACAGATTCTCTAAATCTAATAAATATTTGCTATCAGAAGAAAGCTCTGTGTCATATATATATATATGCTATCAAAAGAAAGCTCTATGTGTCCTATCTATATATATAAACAAATCAAATACATAAATAATAACTGTGGGTCTATTTAATATGAAAGAGGCTGCTCAAATTGTAGGTTATGTTTTGATTCAATACTTGGACAATTGCCTCTGTCTTAAAGAAGTTAGAAGACAATGAGTTGTCTACTATTTCTGCATTTTGTTTTAAGTAAGAGACCACATTAATGCACATCTTCAAATATAATTTCAGGTAAAACATATATTTTTTATAATAAATGACTGAAAGGTAGAATCATGTTAGAAGCAGTGTATGTTATTATTTCTTAACTTTTAATGTTTTCCTTCCTGTAAGTGATCTTTATACTTAATCCCAAATGTGAGGCTTATATGAACTTATTTTATAAAAGAAAATGACTATAACTTTACTTCAATAACTGATCTTCTTGGATGAATGCTTTTTAATCCACAAATCTTCTTGTTAAATCTCTCATTGCATATTTAACTTTCCACTTATTTTAAACCATGTTATTTTGTCCATTGTGTTTTGATTATTGCATTATTTTTAAAAGTTAAAACATTATAATAGCAATTTGTGTTTTTCTTACGGGAAGTCCTATAATACGGCTGCTTTAAAATTGACTTAAATATAATTACCTATTTTATTTTAGACCTTTTAAAATCAATGCCAGATTTGCAGTTGCAGGGCAGGACTTACTGGAAAGTACAGTGAAAAAAATAATTGACTCCAGTAGACTGCTCAGTGTCAACTGTCTGAATGAAAAATTGTTTTTCAAAATAATTGGAAGATTTGGTGTAGATAATCTAATATATGCTAAACTAATTCAGATTTTTTTGCCCATGTAAAAGCTCCAGCCATTTTGACTGTAAACATAATTTATCAATTGAGCAGAACAATGTGTGTGTTCTTGAATGTGTGCATGTGTTAAAACACATCATTTTTTGGTTTCCTGTAAATGTGATAGGTAATTTTGGCATTTCTTCAAACATTATGTATTTACAGTAAAAACTGTTTACATGTTTGTAAAGCAGCCTATGAGAAAGCTGGTGAGCTATTCAGTGTCAGTATTTATATAAACTGACAGCATACTGCAAATAGTTAAAGCGTTGTGTTTCACATTGATCATATAGTAGATTAAAGCAAATGGAATAATGCATCAATTTATGGTCAATTATTAATGTATGTTGTCTTTTTCCTTCTACCAAATGGTCTAGATATTTTTACGATGCTCATAATAGCAGATACATATTTAAAGAATGTTCACTAGTTAAAACAACTGTTGAGCTCATCAAATATAGTTGACTTTTATATTATTTATAAAATAATTTAGACATTAATAAATGTACACAAAAGCACATTCTACATGGGATATGGTAGAACATGAGAATAACTAGACATTTTTGCTTTGTTTTTGTTTTTTTGTTTTTTTTATTTAATTAAACATCAGATAATGGTATTTGATACATATTGTTTTGTTATGGTAAGATGCTTAATATCAGATACCCTATCATCATTTGTTAAACCGTTTTATCTTTTCATTCTTTTTATTATTATCAATTATATAATTATACGTGGTGACGTAGCAGCAATTCACCTCAACTTCACATCATTCATCACATTCATCCATTCTTGAGCGATATCGGGGGGAGGGGGGACCGCCTTCTAGGCCGCCCCTGAGTCGTCCAAAGCCATCTCCCAAGGATTCCATATACTATGATACTCCTGTTTTTTCCCCAAATTAACGTACACTGCTTTTTCCATTGTTTTTTGGAAATTTATCTATACTTGTATCTCCTTCCATGATGGGATTATACTTGTTTTCCATCTCCTGGCTAAGCATATTTTTGATGCCATTAATATATGTATCGTCAATCTATTAGAATAGGTATTACTATCTGGTAGCTCCAAATGAAATAGGAATGAGTAGAAAGTTAGTCTAATATTCATTCCATAGATTCTACCCAGTACTAAGTCCAGTTTATTTTTCACTGGTTGTAGCTTTGGGCAGTCCCACCAGATATGTAAATGTGTACCCGTGGTCCCATTACATCGCCAACATATATCGCTTGAGCCTGTTTGAAATTTAACCCCTTAAGGACCAAACTTCTGGAATAAAAGGGAATCATGACGTGTCACACACGTCATGTGTCCTTAAGGGGTTAAAGAGTTTTGCTGGTACCATGTACCACCGGTGTAAAATCTTAATATAATTCTCATAAATAATAATGTTGTGTATTTTTTTTTGGTTAGAGTAAATGCCTTTGCCCATTCTTCTTCACTAAACTCTTTATTTATTTCTAGTTTACCATTTACTGATTTTATTCATTTTATTCCTGGGTATATATTCATATAATGTTTTGTTTATTTTTGATATTAGCTTATCTTTCCCTTTTATTGATACAATTTTGTCAAAGAGATCTTCTTCAACTCGTTTATTTTTCAAGATGTTTCTTATTTTCTGGTAAGTTAGAAACTCGGATTTTAAGAGGGAGTTTACTTCGTAAATTTCTTGAAAGGTCTTTATGTTATTATCCATAAAAAAATCTCCTATAACTTTGTATCCTTCCTGTTTCCATTTACTCAAATCTATATCATTTATATATCCCTTCAGTACATCTATTGGAGCGGAAACGGAGATATTATTTTAGATTTTATATCTTTTTTTTAGGTAGTTCATATAGTTATATAGTTCTGTCAGAATATTATTTTGTACAATTAATTTCTTAAAAGCGGTTTTATCCAACCAGATTAGAGCAATTGGATCTAAATTTTTCGATAGTCTTTCTATATTTACCCAGGGATTCTGTTCCGAGTCTTTATGCTTTGAGTTAATTAGATGCATAATCATAATTGCATCATGTCTCATTGTTAAATCTGGAAAAGATACCCCTCCATCATTTTGTGTCCGACATAACGTCTTATATGATGTTCTTGGCTTTTTAGATCCCCAAACGAATTTCAGGAAGGTTTCATGATACTCAGTCAATATTTTTTTTGGTATCCTCATTGGGATTGATCTCATTAAATATTCGAGTTTAGGTAATATATGATCTTTGATAACACTTATTCTCCCCATCCATGAGATATATAAAGGTTTCCATATAGAAAATATGTTTTTTTTATCCTGAAGAAGAGGTAGATAATTTATCTCAATAATTTTATTCCATTTAAATCCCAATCTGACTCCCAGATATTCAATATATTCAGTTGACCATTTAAATTTATACTTCTCTTTTAAGGTAATAAGATCTGATTCTAAGATGTTATTGTGCAAAACAAGATTTGGTCAAGTTAATTTTATAATTTGAAAAAAGGCTATATTGATCAATACATGAAATAACTGCTGGGATGGATGTATTAGGTGAAGATAATGTGAGGATTACATCATCAGCATAAAGAGAGATTTTATGCTCTGAAGCTGCAGTGTTAATTCCCTGTATCTCTTTTGTTTGTCTAATCATTGCAGCCAGTGGTTCAATAGAGAGAATATATAGCATTGGGGCCAGTGGGCATCCCTGTCTCGTCCCGTTATTTATCATAAATCCTTTGGAGTTCAGTACCCCCCCGCACACTTTTGCCGATGGTGATTTATATAAGCTCATTATTCGATCGTGGAAGATATCTTGTATACCAAGAGTTATTAAAACTTCCGACATAAATTCCCAACTAACTCTATCGAAAGCCTTCTCGGCGTCTAAGGCAGCAAAGACTGCAGGGACATTGGTTCTACTTATTTTTTGAAACAAGTTCAATATTTTACGTATATTGTCACTTCCGCTCCTTTTAGGCACAAAGCCTGTTTGATCTAAATGAATTAAGGTATGTATAACATATTTCAATCTTTCCGCCAGAATCTTAGAATATAGCTTAATATCGATATTTATTAACGAGATCGGACGGTAGTTGCTAACATAATTCGTGTCCTTACCTGCCTTAGGAATTGGAATTATATTAGTTTGCAACATTTCTTTAGGAAAATTCGTATTATTGGAGATACCGTTGAATAGTTTATTTAATATATTAAGAACCGATCCCCCAAATTTCCTAAAAAACAATGGGGTAAACCCATCTGGGCCTGGAGCTTTCCCTGTTTAAAAAAAAAAAAAAAAAAAAAAGACATTTTTGCTTTGAACAAATACATTGAGAAGAATTAAAAACATATATGCTAAAATTATGCAATACAAAAAAAATTCTATCTGTATTCACTGTTTTAAAATAACTGTCTGAATTTTGTAAATAACAGCATGTATGTTATTGATTAAATGATAACTCTTATTTTTAGTTTTTACCAGGGTATTGCTATATCAAAATACTAATCCTTACCTATAAAGCTCTAAACAACTCTAGCCCCTGTTACATTTCTTTACTGATTTTGTAGGTCTCTCTGCACTGCCGCTGACCTTCTCCTGTCCGCTGCTTGCACCCTTACTGCTAACTCACGCTTGCAGGACTTTTCAAAGGCGGCTCCTTTCCTTTGGAAATGCCTGCATACCCCCCATCGTACTCTCCCCTAGTCTTCAGATTGTTTAAGAAGTCCCTCAAAACCCATCTGGCCTTCCAGAGTAACTTCCACATCCCATATATGCCTCATGTTCTTTCCTAAAGAGCCACACTCCACTCTTACCTCCAGTTCTGTTACTTTTCAAACTTGTTTATATGCTGTCCCCTTTGATGCCCTTCCTGCTGTGTCTTTATATTCTACTCCTCTAGGCTGTAAGCTTGTCTGAACAGGGTCCTCATCTACATATTGTTTCTGTATCATTTTGTAATTGTCTCATTTATTGTTAAATTTCCACCCTTCTTAAAATTGTAAACCTATGCGGAATATGCCAGCGTCATATACATACCAATAATAATAATGATAATAATAATAATAATAATATCATTACTAATGTTTAACTAGAGACATAATGGTGGTGTGTGCAGTGACTGTTTTTATCCCTGACTTTATGGTTACCCTACAAGGGAGGGTTAGTGATAGAGAAAAAATATATAAAACAGATAGGTAACTCATCAGACTGTTATCAATAATTAATTGGCTAAGGATCTCCCTGTGATGTTTACATGGGAATATATAAGTGCCTCCTATATCACATGTAGAATGAATCTAGTTTAATCCTTATACTACAGGAAGGGTGAGATCACCATACCAGAACTTCCCTAAAACTTTAGAAATTCAGGAAGCTGGTCTTCCCTTAAGATGTCATGAATACTTTTTTTTTTCCTTTTTAAATTATTTGTTGACTTAATATCTATAAACTATACCAGTTAGGTGATTGGTCGAATTCCAGAACTGCAAGGTGCCCGAATCACTAACCAACTGAAATGCACAATGGCAGAGCTTGTTCATTATTGCTTGTGATCCTTAAATACTGAAAAGAGAAGATTAAAGGGAAAAAAGATAGTTCACGGCTAGGGGGCTTTTCACATTTAATATCAGTAGTGTGTATGGGAGGGGGGGGGGGGAGGAAAAGCAGTAAAAAAATATATACCGTATATACTCGAGTATAAGCTGACCCGAATATAAGCCGAGGCCCCTAATTTTACTCCAAAAAACTGGGAAAACTTATTGACTCGAGTATAAGACTAGGGTGGGAAATGCAGTAGCTACTGGTAAATTTCTAAATAAAATTAGATCCTAAAAAATGTATATTAATTGAATATTTATTTACAGTGTGTGTATATAATGAATGCAGTGTGTGTGTATGAATGCAGTGTGTGTGTGTATGAGTGCAGAGTGTGTATGAGTGATGTGTGTGTATGTATGAATGCAGTGTGTGTGTATATGAGTGCAGTGTGTGTGTATATGAGTGATGTGTGTATGTATGCATGCAGTGTGTGTGTATATGAGTGCAGTGTGTGTATATGAGTGCAGTGTGTGTATGAATGCAGTGTGTGTGCATGAGTGCAGTGTGTGTATGAATGCAATGTGTGTATGAATGCAGTGTGTGTGTGTATGAGTGCAGTGTGTGTGTATGAGTGCAGTGTGTATGTATGAGTGCAGTGTATCAATGCAGTGTGTGTGTGTATGAGTGCAGTGTGTGTGTGTAGCTGAGCCTTGGTGGGGGGTGGGCAATTTTATTTTATTTTTTTATTATTTCAATAATTTTTTATTATTATTATTTTTTATTATTATTTTTTTAATTTAATTATTATTATTTTTTATTATATTTAATTTTTTTTCGTCCCCCCTCCCTGCTTGATACATGGCAGGGAGGGGGGCTCTCCTTCCCTGGTAGTCCAGTGGCATTGGCAGTTCAGTGGGGGGGAGTGGGGCTGGCGGAGAGCACTTACCTCTCCTGCAACTCCTGTCAGCTCCCTCCTCCTCCGCGCCGGTCAGTGCAGCTTCTCTGTCAGCTCACACTTAGTCTCGCGAGAGCCGCACTATGACCCCGCGGCTCTCGCAAGACTTCCACTGGGAGCTGACAGAGGTGCTGAACGGACCGGCGTGGAGGAGAAGGGAGCTGACAGGAGCTGCAGGAGAGGTAAGTAACCGCTCTGCAGCCCCCACAGCCCCCAGTCTGTATTATGGCAATGCAAATTGCCATAATACAGACATTGACTCGAGTATAAGCAGAGTTGGGGTTTTTCAGCACAAAAAATGTGCTGAAAAACTCGGCTTATACTCTAGTACAGGGGTAGGCAACCTTCGGCTCTACAGATGTTTTGGACTACATCTCCCATAATGCTTTTACAGCCATATTGCTGGCAAAGCATCAAGGGAGATGTAGTCCACAACATCTGTAGAGCCGAAGGTTGCCTACCCCTGCTCTAGTATATACGGTAGTTTATATTTAATAAATATAAAGTTTTGATACTCTGTTCTTGACTACTTTTTCTTTTGATTGACTGTTTTTTCTCACTTGATATATGAGCTAGAAAATTTAATAAAATATTATGTATATATTTTGCAGTACACTGATTGGCCCATTTGTGTCCTTTTTGTTAGTCGTACTGAGTTTCTGAATCAGTTTTTCGCTATCAAAATTCTGACATGTGGCGAAATTCAGGCATTCTGACAAAATTCGAGAGTCCTGAAAAATGTTCTGTTACTGGGAAAAATGTTTCGGCTGAGCCAAATGTTATTGCTGTGCACAAATCTATAAAATATTATGTACATATTGTGTAAATTTTTAGTAAAATAATGTTAACTATCTTTTTATTTTAAACATTGTTTTGTATAATTTAAAGCTCATTGCTATATAATATTTTTTTTTGTAAGTGTTGTAGTTCCAATTTACCACACAGAATTTATTATCATTTTTTTTTTAGAATAAAGTCAAATGAAATACGTACGTTGTGTACAAATGTGTGTCTGTGTATTAACCTATACTGATACATGAATGTGTATGTTTAGTATTATTATACGTAATCTAAGGTAAGCTAACCATTAAAGCAGTAATGTTTTACAAAAAGGACAAAAATATATATAAAATTGATTCATGGGTTATCTGTAGGTATACAAGGTCTGTTCAGAAAAAAGTCCAGCCATTGTAATTATAACAAGTACGGTTTGCACAACATCAATATAACTTGGCAGCCAAGGAAAGTAGACTGGCATGCACATTTGTGAACAATGATGACTTCACTGCACTATTCATTTGGGCACTAGATGCTGTTAAGTGAGCAAGTGTACTGTGTGGCCATCGCATTCAAAATGAGAAAATAGAGCAACGAATCTGCATCAAATTTTGTATTAAGCTTGAACATTCCTCACCAGAAAATATTTGGATGATTCAGCATGCTTTTGGGGATTCTGCAATGAGTGCAGCATAAACAAAAGTGTGGCACAAACACTTTAAAGATGGCCAATAATCTGTTTAAAGACTTGGGACGCTGTGACTTTTGACTTCTCCCAAAAGTAAAATCACATTTGAAAGGGAAGAGATTTCATTGAGATTGAGGTAATTATGACAAGGAAGTTAATGGTGATACCAACAAAGGAGTTTGTAGTGTTTGAAACAATGAAAGAGACACTGGGTGGTCCCAAGGTGAAAGTGACTGATGCATCATTGTCCTGTGTAGAATGTTTCTTGTATCTGCTATAATAAATGTCTATTTTTCATATTTCATAGCTGGATCTTTCCTGACAGACCTCCTATATGCATTTATTCAATTTAAGGCAAAGTTATTCGCAAACATACAGTACCTGAAAAAGGAATCTTCAAGCTATTTGAAAATACTAGACACACTCCAAATGGCATGTGGGAAGCCCACAATTCTTTAGCATTGCTTTACTTGGAATTGTAAGACAAGTTTTGGGAGTAGAATTATTTTAAGTACAGTTATCTATGGAAGCTATATTTGTAGTATTTAATATTATGCAAATAAACTGGATGGTAGAATAAATAAGACAAAACTTTTGCATTTCCTAGCTAACAGATTGCCAGCTTACCCCTGCGAGACCCCCACAAACAGCGCAATGCCCAGGAGAAGCGGGGCCGGTGACAGCGACAATGCATAAAATCCTGCTGGGGGACCTGCAGAGGATTCTCCAAGCGGATGTCGTACAGCTGCAAGCAGACCTCACAGGCCTAGTGGGCCGCATTGACATGGCGGAAACAAACTGCACACGCAGTGGCGGGCAAAGAGGGGGCGGAGGGGGCAGTCCGCCCCAGGTGTCACCAAGTAGGGTGGTGCCATAACCCTGGTCTGAGGGCTAATGGGGGATGTGTGAGCTGCGCCCCATTGCAGCTGAGGTGTCGCACAGCTCATACGCAGAGACCAGCAAGCTGAACTGGCCGCAAGGAAGGAAGAAGGGGTGGAGCTATGGACATTTGGCGAGGTGTCAATCTGATAGCAGGGGCGGGGCTTAACATGGCCCTTGCCTGCTGCTGTTAATGCTGCACATGGAGGTGCAGCAAGAAGAAATCCCTGCTCCTTCACCTAACAGGCTCCAGGGAAGGACTTCAATGAATCCACTCCTCCAGCCCACACTGTCTGTAATTAAGAGTGTGTGTGTGTGTGTATGTGTGTATGTATGTGTGTGTAACTGTGTGTGTGAGTGTAACACTCTGCCTGTAACTGTATGTGTGTGTAACTGTCTGCCTGTAACTGTGTGTGTGTGTGTGTGTGTGACTGCATGCCTGTAACTGTGTGTGTGTGTGTGTGTGTGTGACTGCCTGTGACTGTGTGTACTTGTCTGACTGTGACTGTGTGTGTGTTACTGTCTGCATGTAACTGTGTGCGTGACTTCCTGTAACTGACTGTGTGTGTAACTATCTGCCTATAACTGTGTGTGACTGTCTGTCTGTAACTATGTGCGTGTGACTGTCTGCCTGTGACTGTATGATGCTGCCTGTAACTGTGTGTGTGTGGCTGTAACTATGTGTATGACTGTCTGCCTGTGACCGTGTGTGTGACTGTATATTTCCCACAGAAATCACAAAATCTGCAGTGACATCACTGCAGGTTTGTGATTTCTGTGGGCAAAGCAAATCTTATAGCTTGACAGGTGTGCAAATTTTTCATTAACATTGTATTAACTATCTACAGGTGTTTTTTTGGTTTTTGCTTATATATATATATATATATATATATATATATATATATATATATATATATATATATATATATATAATAAACAATACACAAGATCCAGCGCACTCTCCTATCTACTAAACAGCAACTTCAATGTTGACAGATTTTATTAGTTTTTAAAAGTTCTTTTAAAAACACCTAATCTAGGCAAATATATATATATATATATATATATATATATATATATATATATATATATATATATATAGCTTTATGCCTAGGTAAAACAATTTTGGCATTAATAAGTCAAAAGTTAAGTAAATATGTAAACGTTATGTCAGGCCAGAGCAAGACGTAAAAATTGTAAACATCAGTACAACTATAGTTGTTAACAAGATTAGTTTTGCGGTAAAGATTAGAGCTACTGCCTATGCTTTAAATTATTTTGGCTTTTAAATGGAAAGTGAGTGCATGCCAACGTTCTGATAAGGAATAGGAAAATATCTTAGCTTGCATGTTGTATTCTGTGAATTATAATCAAACAATTCAAAAGAGTCATGTGAACTACAACAAAATGTTACTGTAATTAATGAACTGCACATATAGTGCTATCAGTCAGTTAATGTCAAACAGTAGCACAAAATGTTGTGGATAAACCTAGGAGAAACCCAGAGAAAAGTTTCTCCATTCTGCACGGGAAAACATACTTTCACATGTCAAATATATAAAGCAAAATCTATAATGTTGATTTATAGATCATCTATTCAAAGACTCCAGAGAATCCCATTCCATGTGCCAAAAGGGGAATTTCAGTGTAGCCCGGATAACTAGAGTCAGAACAAAAAAGGAAACAATTTTGTAAAACAATGTGAATTTATCATGGTGTGTGACTGAGCTCCTGTATGCCGACCAAGAACATCCATCAAGTAAACTTCCTTGCTGCCACAGGGGACTCTGGAACACTTCCAACCCAGTTGCAGAAGCTTGACTGGGGTCTCTCCAGAGCTCTTCCACTAGACCAGGCTTCAGCTCTCTCCTTTCAGGCAGGTATTGTCCTCTTTGCATATTTCTCTGCAGCTCTACTTCCCAGGCAGGCATCTAAAGCTCTGCCTGCACTCAGAATAGCTCTTGCCTTCATGACGGTTCTTGCGTCTCTCAGACATAGCTCCTCCTTTCCTGGTAAGTATGACTTTAAACCTTTGCCTCCTAGTCCCATATTCTTTTGCTTTTACAATTTCCCATGTCCACTTTGTATTACTTATCTGTCAGTCTTTTCACTTGTTCTCATTTCTAATATTTGTCCCAAGTTGCAATTTTTCTAATGACCTTTTTTCTCCTTACTCTCTGATATGCTTTCTTCTCCTTTCAGTCCCTGAGGCTCCACATCACAGGTGAGTACAGTCGGATTCAGAGAACTTAAAACAAAACCCTTCATACCACTCACACTGTACATGTGCGCCCAGGATCTTTGCTGGGGGTATGAAGCTGCCCATGGCTGTGAGTAGGTTGAAGAAAGAGCAGGAATGTATACACCCATATAAGAGCAGGACTGTACCCATATATTACTGTTAGTCCTGAGTCCCCTGCTCTGGCCATGCACTGAAAAGGGTACTTAGGGCTAACAGTAATGAATGCCAACATTTAGACCTGTGGCATTTCTAAGGCCTTCTGAGGGCTCTAGCCTGCTCAGCCGCTCCCTGCCAATGCCCCTCCGTACTCTGTATATATCACTGAGAATAAAAGCCTTTAAGTTAGGATGGAGAGAACATATTTTCACTGTTAATTTAGAAAAGTTCATTAATTTGTATATTTCCTTTACCTAAGTATTTGTGAGTGGAATGGGGTACCACATATTGATGTGTCCTGAACAGCAGAAAAGACTAGTAGAATTCATATAAGCTTTAAAAACCTCATCTATTAGTCTTTCTCATTTTCTGTCCTTTTATCTAGCTCTGAAACTGAAGAGAAAGAAAAAGTTTGATAGAGCTGACATTAGTACCTTATGAATGAGATAAAATGGTAATGCTTTCTTTCTTGCTGAGGTGTTCTCCAACAAAGCATTTATTGAACTAATTGCTTTGTTTGGTCCAAAGGTATAAAAACTATGTTTTAATAAGAATAAAGAAAATGCTTTAGTATACTTATTTTATAAGTTCAGTAACTTCTAGCGTATTTATAACTTTTTCATTAGTGCTTAAAATTACTTTGAAAATCACTGACAGTAAATATATGATTCTATATTTGTCCAATTAGGACTTCTCACATTACAGTAAGTTGAGGTGGCTAAAGAAACATTTGTAAAGTTTAAACCAAAACAACTTAGCTGAAAAATGTTGCCCATCCAGTAACATAAATATTAAATTAAATTTTCCTGTCAACTTTAACATATTGTTCACTATGTCACAAAAAGTATTAGTTTAATATAATTTAAGATACATATACATTTAAAGGGACACTGTAACCACAAAAACTATTTTAGCTTCAAGGAACACTCCAATGAAAAAACTATAAGCAGATATACCCGAAATAAAAACATTCATGCATTTTATTATGTATTTTTTTTCATTGGGTTATATCTGCAACCAGTTTGCAAAAGTTGCATATCTCCCTTTTTGAAGCCTTTGCAAGCCCTCTCCTTCTTCCCTAGACCAAATTTTGTATCTGTCCAATACAAACGCCCAAGTGCAGTTAAATGATAAATCTTTGCAAAGCAGGTGCCCTGGTCAATAACCTGCCAATAAGCTATACAATCACACAGTAACAGGGCTGATTGTCTGATAGATAGTGATGGGCTGTAACAAGGTTAATTTATAAATGCACACATTTTTAGTGAAATCTGCACTTTTGTAAAATGAAAAAAAGAGGACACAATTTTTGCCCATAAAGCATTTCAGCAAGCTAACGTGCTTTAGGTGTATAAAGCATCACTTTAATACAATGTATTTGGTGTATGCACCATGCCTCTACAGTCTAACTTCTCAATGTTCTACCATTTAGGAGCAGTTCAATAACTTTGCTTATGCTATGTCAAAAGTAGGGAAGCTAAACTAACTTCAACCCTGTTAAAATATTTGAACACGCCCCCTTCTTTTCAGCATCAGGACTTAACCTATTTAATGCATAATCGTGAATACAATTTCCTCTTCCTGATAGAAGACTAGGAAGGAAAAACAAGGTTAGAAGATAAAAAAGAAAAATTCTCGTGGGGGGCCGGCGATGACGTAGGATGCGAGCGGGTGAGCCTATGTGCCCGCAGGGAATTGTGGCAAGCAACGCAAGGAGGGCGATATGTAACTCAGCGTCCGTCTGCCTTAAACACGAGCAAGAAAAGCAAAAATATGGACTGAATGTAGAGACATATCGGAGCTTGGAGGTATGAGAAGTGAGCGGTGTAGGTCGAAGTGTGGCACGCCAACCGTCAGCCCATGTGGGGTTGAAAGCTGGAAACCAAGGGGAAGCCAAATTAAAGGAGTAAAGTGTATGGGGGAAAGTGTCTAGAGAGCGGAAGGAAAGGTGGAGAGCGATTGCAGCATTAAAAAAAAAACCAAAAAAAACACCTAATTCAGGATACTCCATGCGGTTTAAGCAGAATAACAAGCCATAAGAAAAAAACAACTATTACCTCAGACAGATAAGCAATATTTGTACTTATTGATTTTTGATCTGAGTGTTTAGTTGGCAATTCTGTGGATTCTTAATTTCCAACTGACCCCCCCAAAATAAGAAAAGATAGTAACAAGTATTAAGACACCATAAAAACCATTGTCAAACTAACTTGATTGCGTTCTACGAAGAAGTAAGTAGAAGTATAGATCAGGGTGTTGCAGTGGATGTGATCTATTTGGATTTTGCCAAGGCATTTGATACAGTTCCACACAAAAGATTAGTGTTCAAAGTCAAGGAAATCGGTCTCGATGAAAATGCTTGTTCTTGGGTAGAACACTGGCTTAAAAACAGAATACAAAGAGTTGTCGTTAATGGTAAATTTTCAAGCTGGACAGAGGTGGCAAGTGGTGTCCCTCAGGGGTCTGTTCTGGGACCCCTTCTATTTAACATTTTTATAAATGATCTTGAAGACAGCATTGAAAGTCATGTTTCAGTGTTTGCAGATGACACAAAACTTTGTAAAATAATACAATGTGAGCAAGATATTACTTTGCTGCAGAAGGATTTAGATAGACTGGAGGACTGGGCACTCAAATGGCAGATGAAATTTAATGTTGAAAAATGCAAAGTTATGCACTTCGGCGTAAAGAATACACAAGCAACGTATACCCTTAATGGAAGCGAATTAGGGATAACAACACACGAAAAGGACTTGGGAATTGTTATAGACAACAAACTATGCAACAATGTGCAATGTCAATCAGCAGTGGCCAAGGCCAGTAAGGTATTGTCATGCATGAAAAAGGGCATTCATTCTCGGGACGAGAATATCATTTTGCCTCTCTATAAATCACTGGTAAGACCACATATTGAATATGCTGTGCAATTTTGGGCACCTGTTCTAAAGAAGGATATCATGGCACTAGAAAAAGTGCAGAGGCGGGCTACAAAATTAATAAAAGGAATGGAACATATCAGCTATGAAGAAAGGTTAACAAATTTAAACCTATTTAGTTTAGAAAAACGTCGCCTGAGAGGGGATATGATAACATTATACAAATATATTCGGGGCCAATACAAACCATTGTGTGGAAATCTATTCACAAACCGGACTTTACATAGGACACGAGGCCATGCGTTTAGACTGGAAGAAAGAAGATTTCGTCTAAGGCAAAGGAAAGGTTTTTTTACTGTAAGAACAATCAGGATGTGGAATTCTCTGCCTGAAGAAGTGGTTTTATCAGAGTCCATACAGATGTTCAAACAGCTACTAGATGCATACTTGCAAAGACAGAATATTCAAGGATATAATCTTTCAATGTAGGGTAATAACTGCTTGATTCAAGGATAAATCTGACTGCCATTCTGGGGTCAATAAGGAATTTTTTGTCCTAGCTTGTTGCAAAATTGTGCTTCAAACTGGGGTTTTTTTTTTTTTTTTTTTTTTCTCTTTTGGATCAACAGCAAAAAACAGGTGTGAGGAAGGCTGAACTTGATGGACGCAAGTCTCTTTTCAGCTATCTAACTATGTAACTATGTAATAAGGAAAGAAAAAAAACAAAAAACAAGAGAGTAAAAGCTGATAAAAAACACTGCCTAATAGTAAAGGGAATTGCACTGAATTGACAAGAAATTCAACCAATGAAGTTGCTTGCTATATACATTCATCATTGACTTATATAGAAAAAATGAGGAAGTTTGCTTTTAACCCCTTAACCCCTTAAGACCGCAGCCAAATGTTCAAGTTGTGATCCAAAAAAAACGTAAACAAAACCTGGCATTTGCGCTATATGTCTGTCCAACCATAATTCACCTCTTTCATATTAAATGCACCCCCCATTATTATATATCATTTTATTCAGGGGAAACGGGGCTTTCGTTTAACATCAAATATTTAGGTATGGAACATAATTTAATATGAAAAAAATATTTAAAAAATGGGAGAAAATAAGAATTTTTAAAATTTTTTTAGTTCTACGTGACATTCTAACTGTGAATGTCATAATACTGTTTGCTTTTACTGCAATACAATACACATATTTGTATTCAGCGATGTCTCACGTGTAAAACAGTACCCCCTATGTACAGGTTTTATGGTGTTTTGGGAAGTTACAGGGTCAAATATAGCGTGTTACATATTTCAGTTTTTTTACATTGAAATTCGCCAGATTGGTTAGGTTGCCTTTGAGACCATATGGTAGCCCAGAAATAAGAATTACCCCCATGATGGCATACCATTTGCAAAAGTAGACAACCTAAGGTATTGCAAATTGAGTATGTCCAGTCTTTTTTAGTAGCCACTTGGTCACAAACACTGGCCAAAGTTAGTGTTAATATTTGAAAATGCAAAAAACTAATTTGAACGTAAATTTTGGCCAGTGTTTGTGACTAAGTGGCTACTAAAAAAACTGAACATACCCTATTTGCAATACCCTGGGTTGTCTACTATTGCAAATGGTATGCCATCATGGGGATAATTTTCATTCCTGGGCTACCATACGGTCTCAAAGGCAACCTGGCGAATTTTAATGTGAAAAAACTGAAACGCAAACCTTATATTTGACGCTGTAACTTTTGAAAACACCATAAAACCTGTACATGAGGGGTACTGTTATACTCAGGAGACTTCGCTGAACACAAATATTAGTGTTTCAAAACAGTAAAACGTATCACAACAATTATATCGTCAGTGTAAGTGCCATTTGTGTGTGAAAAATGCAAAAAATGTCACTGTCACTGACGATATCGTCGTTGTAATATATTTTACTGTTTTGAAACACTAATATTTGTGTTCAGCGAAGTCTTCCGAGTAAAACAGTACCCCCCATGTACAGGTTTCATGGTGTCTTGGAAAGTTACAGAGTTAAATATAGTGCTAGACAATGTAATTCCCTGAACTTTTGGCCTGGGTTGGCAGGCAGGTCCTGCAAATTGTAATTAATAAAATGACCTAATTATGTAAAATTATTACATAAATATATGCGTAGAATTATTATATATATATATGTGTGTATATATATATGTGTGTATATATATGTATATAATTTTTTTTAATTATTTTTATTTATATATAGGTATATACATAGTGATATATACGTATATACTTATGTATATAGATATATATATTATTTCGTTCTACATGTATTTTGATATCAATATATATATATATATTAATTTTAAAATACAGTTAGAACGAAATTACGCATGTTTATATATTTTTTATCTATTTTTTTTTTATTATTTTTTTATTATTTTTTATTTATTTTTTAACGTATTTATATATTTATTTATTTTTTATCATATATAAATATATATATAATGAAAATTATATATATATTTAATCAATATCATTGTACGTGTATTTTGATATTAATATATATATATAATTATGTATATATTAATATTAAAATACACGTAGACAGTGTATGCATATTTATGTGTATGTGTGTATATGTGTGTATATATATACTTAGATCATATATATAATAAATATATATATGATCTAAGTATATATAATTTATTTTTACACTGTTTTAACATTTTTTATTTTTTTTTCAGACAGCAG
Organism: Pelobates fuscus; assembly: GCF_036172605.1. Lineage (NCBI taxonomy): Eukaryota > Metazoa > Chordata > Amphibia > Anura > Pelobatidae > Pelobates > Pelobates fuscus. The sequence goes on along the minus strand of NC_086318.1, from coordinate 173,496,593 downwards.
GGGGAGTACCTGTCATTACAGGCACTCCCCCTGCTGGCAATGCCTTGGACGGCTATGCCGTCCATGTGATCGCGGGGTCCTCGCAAGGACCTCGCGATCACATGGCCCTGGGCGGCTGAAGAGGACGCAGGGGGACTCCCTGGGCTCCCAGGTAAGTCCCCCATACCGCGGTCGCCGGCGTGGGATCGCCGGCGACCGGGTAAGTACATAAGATCGCAGGACGTACTATGCCGTCCTGCGGCTTTTAGAGCCACCAAAATAAGGACGGCATAGTACGTCCTGCGGTCTTAAGGGGTTAAGGACACATGACATGTGTGACATGCCATGATTCCCTTTTATTCCAGAAGTTTGGTCCTTAAGGGGTTAAACAGGATATGTGACAAGGAAGCGGGAAGAAAAGAGAAATATAAAGTCCCTGTTAAGCACCTGTCAAGCTACAGATATCAGACTTTTTTCTGTGACGCATTATTTTTTTACATTTTTTTTGGCCTTAAAAATAAAAAATTAAAAGGACATAACTTTCACTCCTTATTTAAAGATAGACACTTCCAGCTACTACACTGTCTAATTTTAAATCTCTACCTCAAAATGCCAGAAAAGTGATTTTTATTTATTTTTTTGTTTGTTTTTTTTCTCTCTCTTTTGGTCTAATCTAAATTCTCTCAGATGGCTTTAAGAAAAAATCAGGAAAGCAAACCTGCCACCAAAAAAAGACAAGAAAGGGGAAAATAAAATAAAAAAGTATTTATCATTTTTACACCTCACACAATTCTAGATCAGAATTAGAAAAAATCCAGAAAAACTAATCCAGAAAATGAAGCTATGTCAACTCCAAACAGAGAAGAGAAAGAGATGATTGAAGATCCCATTAAAATTACATATCAGGAAGAAATCCAGCCTGCTCTACAGGAATATATCAAAGTCTGTTTTGAAAAACAACTGGGACAAATTAAATCAGAGATACAAGTCAACACAATGGAAATAAAGAAAGATCTGCAAGCCCTGGGATATTGACTGAAAATAAATGAAGAAAAAAATTGTATCATTAGAGTTCCAATTGGCCTCAACAACAAGAAAACCAAAAAGAATAAAAAAAAATAAATACAAACAAATTAGTGAAATTGAACTAAGATTAGCGGACGCAGAAGATTGATCTAAACTGAACAATTTGAGATTCAGGGATATATCAGAGCAAATATTCAATGACAAGTTGGAAGAATATCTTACGGACTTCATTAAAAAACTGGGCATTCAAGTGTTACCTCAGGTGTTACTGATGGAAAAATGCCAAAGAACCGCAAGACCACCAAATATACCAACATCAGTGCCCAGAGATGTAATAGCCCACTTATTCTCTTCCAAAGTTAAAGACCAAGTAATAAAGTTACACAGAAATAATACATCGCAAGATCCAAATGATAAGATCAAAATCTTTTCAGATCTATAATATTCTACAAGATACTGAAGAAAAGCATTTGAACCATCAACAAGCCACTTACGAGATAAGAACATACATTACAAGTGGGGCTTCCCTTTAAAAATTCCAGTATACTCAGGGCTCGAGTCCTGCAGGAACGCCGTTCCCGCTGCTCCTGCAGGAGCCCCCGTGTTCCCCTGTTATGGGGTCCAGTGGGGCTAAAGCCCGGCGGGCAGCTGTGGTGCCTGATACACGCGGCAAGGGAGTTGCTGGTCTGTCTCCTCTGCTCCCTCGCGCGCTGTCTACGGAAGCCGGAATATGACGTCATATTCCGGCTCCCAGCATTAATAGACAGCCCGTGAGGGAGCAGAGGAGACAGACCAGCAACTCCCTCGCCGCGTGTATCAGGCACCACAGCCGTCTGCCGGGCATTGTATCAGGCACCACAGCCGTCCACCCCACTGGACCCCAGGGACAAGTCCATGCCAGCTCTCCAGGTAGGGAGGCTAGGTGGACATTTGTTAAGCATTTTGTAAAAATGTATGTTTGTGAGTGTGAGTCTGGGAGTGTATGTGTGTGTGTGTGTGTGTCTGGGAGTGTGAGTTTATGTGTGTGTGTCTGTGAGTGTGTGTCTGTTAGTGTGTTTGTCTGTGAGTGTGTGTGTGTCTGGAAGTGTGTGTGTGTGTTTGAGTGTGTGTGTCTGTGAGTGTGTTTGTCTGTGTGTGTGTGTCTGTGAGTGTGTGTGTCTGTGAGTGTGTGTGTCTGTGAGTGTGTGTATGTGTCTTTGTCTGTGAGTGTATGTATCTTTGTTTGTGAGTGTGTGTCTGGGAGTGTGTGTGTGTGTGTGTCTGGGAGTGTGCATGTGTGTGTCTGGGAGTGTGTGTGTGTCTGGGAGTGTGAGCTTATGTGTGTGTGGCTGTTAGTGTGTTTGTCTGTGAGTGTGTGTGTCTGGAAGTGTGTGTGTGTGTTTGTCTGTGAGTGTCTGGAAGTGTGAGTGTGTGTATGTGTCTTTGTCTGTGAGTGTATTATCTTTCTCTGGGAGTGTGTGTGTCTGTGAGTGTTAGCTTATGTGTGTGTGGCTGTTAGTGAGTGTGTCTGGAAGTGTGTGTGTTTGTCTGTGAGTGTCTGGAAGTGTGTGTGTGTGTGTGTCTTTGTCTGTGAGTGTATGTATCTTTGTCTGTGAGTGTGTGTTTGTCAGTGAGTGTGTTTGTCTGTGTGTCTGTCTGTGAGTGTATTTGTGTGTGAGCCTGTCAGAGTGTGTGCGCATGAATGTCATCAGTATGTATGTGTGTGTGTGCGCGCGTGCGTCTATGCATACAAGTGTATCTTTGTGGGGGGGGATCTCGGGTGAGTTCCCACACTTTTTCCCCCAGGACTTGACCCCTGAGTATACTATCAATCAAAAGTACTAGATTTTCAGGATCCCAACTCATTGTGTGAATGGATACAGAATAATCTTTTGACAGATCTTTATAGAAAGAAGATGGAGAAAAAAAATGAGAAAAAGCAGAGATGGAAATATCTTTAATCAAAGGACGGGAAAAAAAAAGAGAGAGAGAATAGCGGAAGGACTTAAAACCATAAATATACGTTTTTTGGGGTGGGGGTTTTTCTCCTCTCCATTAACTGTTTTGAAAGGATATAGAGTACATATGTAAATGTTTTCTTTTTGATAAGTGGAAAGTTCCTGAATGTATTTTTATTTTTTATTTTTGGGGGTAAATACAGAGAGAGTCAATAGAATGAGAGGGAAATGTACTTAAGCTCCCCTAATGGTTAACATAAGTTAAAGAACTATAGCTCAAAAATTTGCTAGAAGACATTCAAATAAGGAATTCACAATTAAAAGTATTTACTATAAATAAATAGAACAAATATATTTTAAATAAGGTTAAATTGTTTCACAATAAGGAGATAAATTATTAACAAGGATTAATTTGGTAGATTATCTGATTATATAAGATTAGTTATGATCCCTTAAATAGAAAAGGATCAGATGGGGAAAACACAAAAAATCACAAGATAAAATATTAATAAATAGATTTCAATGGACACCTGGATGTTCGGGTCCGGCAGGTCCGGCCGAACTTCGGAAAAAAGTCCGGGTTCGGGATCGAACTTGACCCTGAACCCGAACCCCATTGAAGTCAATGGAGACCCGAACTTTTGGGCACAAAGTGGAAAAGGAGGGAAAATGAGGGAAAAAAGTATAGGACAAGTGCCCTGCAAACAAATGTGGATAGGGAAATAACTTAAAATAACATAAAAATTAAAAATAATCTGATCATATTCATTTCCACGGCTGCATCTTGCAGACGCTTAGGAGATAGCTCCCTAATTCCCACAATATTAGGGAGCTATCTACCCCCATTTATGGCCCCCACCCCTGAGCGGTGGGTGGGGGCCTTAAATAAAAATTGGGGGAATCTAATGTCCTCCCCCTGGCCCCCATCCCTGAGCAGTGGGTGGGGGCCATAAATAAAATTTTGGGGGGGGGGAGCCTACTGTCCTCCTCCCAACCCCCACCCCTGAGCAGTGGATGGGGGCCATAAATAAGAGTTCAGCGGACACCTGGATGTTCGGGTCCGGCTTCGGAAAAAAAGTCCGGGTTCGGGATGGAACTTGACCCCGAACCACATTGAAGTCAATGGGGTGTGTGAGTGTGTGTCTGTTAGTGTGTTTGTCTGTGAGTGTGTGTGTGTCTGGAAGTGTGTGTGTGTGTTTGAGAACTTTTGGGCACAAAAATGGCTCTAAAAAGTCCTGGAAATGGCTAGAGGGCTGCAAAAAGAAGTAAAAATGGGGGTAAGAGTAGGACAAGTGCCCTGCAAAAAAATGTGGATAGGGAAATAACTTAAAATAACAAAAATGTCAAATTATTCGATTCTATTCATTGCCGCGGCTGCATCTTGCAGCCGCTTAGTTGATCGCGCCCTATTTCCCACAGTATTAGGGAGCTATCTACCAAAAGGCTGAAAGACCTGAATTGGTCTTTCAGCCAAATTTACTAATACTTAAAGATTACTTAGTATTAGTAAATTCAGCCCCTACTTGCAATAACACGAGTAGGGGCATGTCTAGTAAGCAGTGAGCAGCCTGTGGGGGTTAATTTAGATTCAAATTGGTGTGCTTTCAAACGTGATTAAGAGAGCATTTAATAAAATTAAATGCACAAATGAACCAAAAAAAGGAGGTCAAAACCTCACATAATTATATATAGAATTAAAACAACTGCATAGCGAAAATAAACAATTCCTACTAAAGAAATAACAGAGAAAATCAAAGAGGTTGAAACTAAAATAGATGAAAAAATATAGATATATATTTAAAAAATATAGATATATATTTAAAAATAAAAACTTAGAAACATAAAAATTTCAGTACTACTACAGAGGAAACAGCAGATAAAATGTTGACAAATACAATGAAGATGAGACGGGCTAAAAATTGCATAAATAAAATTGTTGTAGAACAACAGTCTTCTTGATCTAAAGGAAATAGGATCAGCTTTTAAACAATACTATCAAGAATTATATAACTTACCTGATCATACCACCTGTAGCGGCACCCCGGTGTAGTAGGGGTTTACGCCGCTGAGAAGGTGTCCTTTCCCCCCCAAGATGAAGTCAGCTAAAGCATAACAGGTTCCCAGTAACTACGAATCCAAGTAATAGCCATCCCCTCCAAGCACGAGACGAGACTCTGTGTTGAGGGTCAAAGTAGGAATAATCTTTATTCTGCAACTCGGGCTTTTATGCCGTACAACAACTCCTCCCCGTATCCGGAGGAGATAATACATTTACAGTGGGAGTCACTCCCACTGTACCGGGCAGAATATTTCATAACACACACAATATATAACGAAAATGCACTGTACTACGTGTATTAGGGAACGGAGATCTAAGGGAACAATATACGTGAAAATCCCCTAGATCGGTTGGGCCGTTCGCTAGATACACGTTTGCACCATTTACTCAGGAACCATATAACATAAACAAAAACTCTCTCTTGGATCCGGTGTCTCTATTTCGGTACTTTGGATCTGTCGACCAGCATGGGCGTACGTTACCGGTAAGGTTGAAATTCGTTGTGTGGAAAGTTCGTGAGTGTTCGGTCATTAGTTCATGCGGTCAAAATGGCCGCGACCCATTGTTCTCTCCACGTGGCTGCGTGTACCGTACGGATCCACAAGTACCCGAAATCCACAATAATCCAAATACAACGGCAATTCTCTGAGATGGTATCTATTACTCCAAAAGGGGTCTGTCACACGGCTCCCTCCTAGTGGTACACTCCGGCAGACCTGGTTTTGATCCTTTCGGATTAACTTAGGGATGACCGGAATTCACTTGTCCGGAGAATTGTCAAGTTGTCGAGACAGCCCATCGGCATTGCCATTTAGCTTACCGGGTCGATAGCTGATGGTGAAATTGTACGTTTGCAGGGCCAAGCTCCATCTTAGCAATCGGCCATTGTCGCCTGCGACCCGGTTAAGCCATACCAATGGATTGTGGTCGGTTACCAAGGAAAATTCTTGTCCATACAGATAAGGAGTTAGTTTTTTTAATGCCCATACCAGGGCCAGGCACTCTTTCTCTACGGCCGCATAACTCACTTCCCTCGGTAACAACTTTCGGCTGAGGTATGCGACCGGATGCTCTTTTCCATCTTCCCCGATTTGGCTCAGCACAGCCCCCAGTCCATACATGGAAGCATCTGTATGGAGAAGGAAACGTTTGTTAGGTACTGGGGCAGCCAAGACAGGAGCATTAACAAGTGCATGTTTGAGAGATTGGAATGCGGCTTCGCAAGCGGGAGACCACAGGACCTGTCTAGGTAAATTCTTCTTGGTCAAGTCAGTCAAGGGCTTGGCTACCGTACTATGATCAGGGACAAAACGCCTATAATACCCGGCTGTCCCTAGGAAGGCCAATACTTGGGTCTTGGTATTAGGTGTGGGCCAGTTCGCTACTGCTTCAACCTTGGCAGGCTCTGGCCTCTGGTTTCCACACCCTACTCGGTGACCCAGGTATTGGACCTCGGCCATTCCTAAATGGCACTTCTCGGGTTTTAGTGTCAGGCCCGCGGCCCGAATCTTATCTAGTACTACTCCTACGTGGACTAAATGTTCTTCCCAAGACTCACTGTAGATCGCAATGTCATCCAGGTATGCACACGCAAACTCCTGGAATCCATCGAGGAGCCGATCCACCATTCGCTGGAACGTAGCCGGGGCATTTTTCATCCCGAATGGCATGACCTTAAATTGGTATAAGCCAAACGGGGTGACAAATGCCGACTTGGGGACGGCATCCTCGGCCAGGGGAATCTGCCAATAACCCTTGCAGAGGTCTATGGTAGAGAGATAGTTACCCCTGGCTATGCGATCTGATAATTCGTCTACCCGGGGCATGGGGTAAGCGTCAGTGGTAGTCTTTTCATTCAGTCGCCTGTAGTCGACGCAGAACCGAGTGGTTCCGTCTTTCTTGGGGACTAGGACTACGGGAGAGGCCCAGGGACTGTCTGATGGCTCAATGACCCCCAGCTGGGTCATTTCCCGTATTTCCTTTAGCATCCCGTCCCGGACGGCTTCCGGAATACGGTAAGGGGGTTGTCGGAGGGGGGCCTGCCCTGGGGTTTCTACCTTGTGCATGGCCAGGGTGGTGTATCCTGGTTCCTGGGAGAAGGTACTCTGTTTCTCCCATAGGAGCTGTCTAGCTTGCTCCAGCTCAGTAGGGTTCAGTCGCTCTCCCAGCTTCACTAGGCTAATTGGGTCGGGGTGAGTCTCCCTTTCTAGCAGGTCAGGTAGGGGTAAATTTTCGGGGTCATCCGTAGCTGGGGCACAAACAGCGTGAATATCTTCCTGCCTTTCTTGGTATTCCTTCAACATGTTCACATGAAAGGATCGCTGGATCCTTTCATCTGCACAGCTGGCAATAAGGTAGGTGGTATCACAGAGTTGGGCTAGAACCTTGTAAGGACCCTGCCACGCAGCTTGCAGTTTGTTGTCCTTCACCGGTTTTAGCACCAATACCTTCTGCCCTATGTGGAATAGTCGTTGCCGGGCACCCCTATCGTACCATCGTTTCTGTCGCCCCTGGGCCGCCTGGAGATTCTCCCTTACCAATAGGGAGAGTTGCTCCATGCGGTCCCGGAGTTCCAGGACATATGGCACAATAGGCGTCCCTGCTTGTTCGGTTTCCCCTTCCCAGTGGTCCCGAATGAGATCGAGGGGTCCTCGCACCCTCCTCCCATACAATAACTCAAAGGGAGAAAAACCCGTAGATTCTTGGGGGACCTCCCTATACGCAAATAACAGGTGGGGTAAGAATCTCTTCCAGTCTCTGCAACCGTCCGTAAAGGTCCTCAACATTTGTTTGAGAGTCCCATTAAAGCGCTCACAGAGACCGTTAGTTTGGGGGTGGTACGGGGAGCTGAGCAGGGGTTTAATGTGGCACACTTTCCATAACTGCTGTGTGAGTAAGGCAGTGAACTGGGTTCCCTGATCGGATAGGATTTCTTTAGGGAACCCCACCCGAGTGAATATCTTAACCAATGCATCGGCTACCGTCTCAGCTTCAATATTTGACAGGGGTACTGCCTCTGGGTACCGGGTCCCATAGTCCACCACAGTAAGAATGTACTTCTTACCGGATGGGCTAGGTCGCGCTAGGGGGCCTACAATGTCGACGGCGACCCTATAGAAAGGTTCCCCAATGATCGGCATCGACATTAATTTAGCCTTCGGGCGATCTCCCCTCTTACCCACCCGTTGGCAAGTGTCACAGGTTCTGCAGTATTGTCGCACGTCCCGGTTAAACCCTGGCCAGAAGAAATTCTGGGTAATCCTATGGCCCGTGCGACGAACTCCTAAATGGCCAGCTAAGGGTATATCGTGAGCGATCCTCATGATTTCTTGTCGGTATTTTTTCGGTAGCACTAGTTGCTTCTGCGGGACGGGGTTTTTACCTGTTGCGGGCTCCTGGGGGATCCTATACAGTTGATCCCCCACCCACTCGTAGCTTTCCCCATCTGTCCCTGGTTCCTTTTTGTCAGCCTTATCCCTATACTTTCGTAGAGTGACGTCTTCCCGCGTCTCCCTCCCAAAAGTCTCAGGGGTATCCCAGTCTAAGGGGGTCTGTCCTAAGGTCACAGTCGGAGGGTTAGATCTTACCTGGGTCTCCACGTCCGGCGGACCGATTCCAATGGCACGAGCTTGAGCCCGGGTGGTGACAGGGCAGGCTCCAGCAGGGCCTTGAGGGGCAAAAGCGGACAACAGAGGGGCCAAATCATTTCCCAAGAGGACTTCCGCTGGTAGCCCTTTCATCAGGCCCACATTCACTTGGCCAGCTCCCACCCCCCAATCCAAATGCACTCGGGCCGCGGGGAGACGATGCACCGCACCCCCGGCCACTCTAACGGCCACCGTTTGTCCAGTATGTTCTTTTTCTGGGACCAGGTCGTGTTGGATCAATGTTAGGGTGGCCCCAGTGTCTCGTAATCCACTGACAACTTGTCCATTTACTCGGACTGTTTGTCGGTGATGTTGACGGTTGTCTACGGCAGCCGCATATAGGGGGTTGGCCTCGTGCAAAATTTCCCATTGCTCTTCCCCGAGGGGCTGGGCTTCAATGCAATGGGCCCCTGAGGTAAAGGGCCGGGTGTTCCCTTCAGCGGGCTTCCTCCAAGAAGCTTGTCGAGCTGGATCTAGTGGGCATTTGTCTCTCAGGTGGCCCACCTGTTGGCACCTATGGCACCGCCGGCGGTCCGGGACACTGGACTGGGCGAAGCGGGAGGAAGTGTTGTAGCTAGGTTGATTAGCGGGGGTGGTTGGAGTAGGGCCGACGGGGAGGCTTTCTACTCGGGGAGCTGTCTTTTGGACCGAGGGGTCGGGTTTGCGGGCGTCTGCATACTCGTCGGCCAACCGGGCGGCTTCGGGTAGGGTAAGGGGTCTCCTATCCCGAATCCACTCTCTGAGCTCCTTGTCCACCTTTTCAAAAAAATGCTCCAACAAAAACAATTGTAATACCTCCTCCGCGGTGGTAGCTTGGCACCCATCCATCCAGTGGCCAGCCGTGCGTTGTAATCGGCAGGCCCATTCGGTGTAGGAGTCACCGGTTTGCTTTCGGGATTCCCGGAAGCGTCTCCGATATGCTTCGGGGGTTACCGCATATCGGGACAATAGAGCTTCCTTGACCAATCGATAATTTCCCACCTCATGGTCCGGGATCGCCCGGAAAGCATCACTGGCTCGTCCGGATAATTTGGCAGACAAAATTTTAACCCACTCCTCGGAGGGTACTTTATGTAGGGCACATTGACGCTCAAAATCCGCTAAGTATTGGTCAATCTCCCCCTCTGTTTCCACAAAATTTTTAAAAGCGGCAAAGTGTACTTTCCTCTTTTCCTCGGGAGTTTGAAAAGTCCCAGCAATTGGACTGGCGCTGGTTGAAGTCTGGCGCCGGTTGGCATCGACCGCCGCAATTACTTGAGTCACGATCCTAGGTGAGGGGTTTGGTCCGTAGTGAGCCAGCCTTACCCTCACCTCGTGGTCAAATCATTCGTCTTCCGGGGTTCGGACCAATGCGATCTCCGGTTCTGGGTTTGGTTCGACACCCAGTTCGCCATTCTGTTCAGCTAAGTCCAATGCGACCAATTCTGCCAAAATGTCTCTTTTCTTTTTGTTGCTAGCCGAACGACCACGGCTCTCCAACAAGTCTTTTAGGGTAGATCGTTTCAACCTTCCGTAGTAGGCCTCCATCCTGATTGCTCTCGGTAGCTGTCCCTCTGGGGTGAAAGAACGATCCCACCGCTGCCACCAATTGTAGCGGCACCCCCCGGTGTAGTAGGGGTTTACGCCGCTGAGAAGGTGTCCTTTCCCCCCCAAGATGAAGTCAGCTAAAGCATAACAGGTTCCCAGTAACTACGAATCCAAGTAATAGCCATCCCCTCCAAGCACGAGACGAGACTCTGTGTTGAGGGTCAAAGTAGGAATAATCTTTATTCTGCAACTCGGGCTTTTATGCCGTACAACAACTCCTCCCCGTATCCGGAGGAGATAATACATTTACAGTGGGAGTCACTCCCACTGTACCGGGCAGAATATTTCATAACACACACAATATATAACGAAAATGCACTGTACTACGTGTATTAGGGAACGGAGATCTAAGGGAACAATATACGTGAAAATCCCCTAGATCGGTTGGGCCGTTCGCTAGATACACGTTTGCACCATTTACTCAGGAACCATATAACATAAAAAAAACTCTCTCTTGGATCCGGTGTCTCTATTTCGGTACTTTGGATCTGTCGACCAGCATGGGCGTACGTTACCGGTAAGGTTGAAATTCGTTGTGTGGAAAGTTCGTGAGTGTTCGGTCATTAGTTCATGCGGTCAAAATGGCCGCGACCCATTGTTCTCTCCACGTGGCTGCGTGTAACGTACGGATCCACAAGTACCCGAAATCCACAATAATCCAAATACAACGGCAATTCTCTGAGATGGTATCTATTACTCCAAAAGGGGTCTGTCACACCACCCAACTTCAATTAGAAGCCTACTTCAGAGATAAAAGGTTCCCTAATTTGAATCCTTCTCAACTTAAACGGTTAAATGAACCTATAACCATAGAAGAAGTCGATGCAATAATTAATAGTTTAAAAAAGAATAAAGCACCGTGTACCGACGGTTATGCCCATCATTTTTACAGATTGTAGAAAGACCAATTAATGCCTATTTTAGTAGATATGTATAATCATTTTATGATTAAAGGATTAATGCTGAAGGAAATGCTTAAAGCAAATCTGTTTCCAAATTTAAAACAAGACAAAAACCCAACAGATTTAACAAACTACGGTACAATAGCATTACTTAATATCGATTATAAAATGTATGTGACTGTATTGGACAATAGAGTTAAGAAAGTGATAACCACTCTGATCGATAGTGTTAGTGATGTACCGAACTGTCCGCCGGCGAACTTAGCGTGTTCGCGTTCGCCGCGGCGGGCGGACACATGCGCAGTTCGATCCGCCCCCTATTTGTCATCATTGGGCAAACTTTGACCCTGTGCCTCTCGGTCAGCAGACACATTCCAGCCAATCAGCAGCACTCCCTCCCTTCCACACCCTCCAACCTCCCTCCCAGCATCCATTTTCGATTGATTCTGAAGCTGCATGCTTAGTGAGAGGAGGGAAAGTTTAGCTGCTGCTGATTAGATAGGGAAATTGATAGCTAGGCTAGGGTATTCAGTGTCCACTACAATCCTGAAGGACTCATCTGATCTCTGCTGTAAGGACAGCACCCCAAAAAGCCCTTTTTAGGGCTAGAACATCAGGCTGCTTTTTTTTTTTTTTTCTGTGTAATGTAATTGCAGGTGCCTGCCTGCCAGCTTCTGTGTGAGGTTCACATTGGATACTGTGCCTACTTGCCCAGTGCCACCACTCATATCTGTTTTTACAATAGGTTAAGCTTTACATTTAAAATAAATAATTTTTTTCACTGTAATAGAAAAGCAGTTGCCTGCCTGCCAGCTTCTGTGTCAGGTTGGATGCCTTGCCCATTTGCACAGTCAGTGCCACCACTCATATCTGTTTTAACAATAGGTTAAGCTTTACATTTAAAATAAATAATTTTTTTTCACTGTAATAGAAGAGCAGTTGCCTGCCTGCCAGCTTCTGTGTGCCCATTTGCACAGTCAGTGCCACCACTCATATCTGTTTTAACAATAGGTTAAGCTTTACATTTAAAAGAAATATTTTTTTTTCACTGTAATAGAAGAGCAGATGCCTGCCTGCCAGCTTCTGTGTCAGGTTGGATGCCTTGCCCATTTGCACAGTCAGTGCCACCACTCATATCTGTTTTTACAAAAGGTTAAGCTTTAGATTTAAAAGAAATAATTTTTATTCACTGTAATAGAAGAGCAGTTAGTTGTCTGCAAGCGTCTGGGTGTCAGGCCTACTTCAGCGTGTGCTCTGCAGACCTGTGCCAGCGTGCTTTGACAGTTGCCAATCATATCTGGTGTCTCTTTAGCGTGCTTTTACAAAGAAAAAAGGTTTCCAATGTAAGCTAATAGCAGCCAGTCAGTGTCCTTCAAGCGGCTCTGTCAGGCCTTCCTTCAGCGTGTGCCCTGCACAACCCTGCCAGCGTACTTTGACAGTTGCCACTCATATCTGGTGTCTCTATAGCGTGCTTTTACAAAGAAAAAAGGTTTCTAGTGTAAGCTAATAGCAGCCAGTCAGTGTCCTTCAAGCGGCTCTGTCAGTCCTTCCTTCAGCGTGTGCTCTGCAGACCTGTGCCAGCATGCTTTGACAGTTGCCAATCATATCTGGTGTCTCTATAGCGTGCTTTTACAAAGAAAAAAGGTTTCTAGTGTAAGCTAATAGCAGCCAGTCAGTGTCCTTCAAGCGTCTCTGTCAGTCCTTCCTTCAGCGTGTGCTCTCCAGAACTGTTCCAGTGCACATTGCCAATCATATCTGGTGTCTCTATAGCGTGCTTTTAAAATCAAAATTTTTTTTTCACTGTTATAGATTGAATAGCAGTTACTTGTCTTCAAGCGGGTGTGTCAGGCCTACAGTGTGTGCTCTGCAGAACTGTTCAAGTGCACATTGCCAATCATATCTGGTGTCTCTATAGCGTGCTTTTACAAAGAAAAAAGGTTTCTAGTGTAAGCTAATAGCAGCCAGTCAGTGTCCTTCAAGCGGCTCTGTCAGTCCTTCCTTCAGCGTGTGCTCTCCAGAACTGTTCCAGTGCACATTGCCAATCATATCTGGTGTCTCTATAGCGTGCTTTTAAAACCAATTTTTTTTTTCACTGTTATAGATTGAATAGCAGTTACTTGTCTTCAAGCGGGTGTGTCAGGCCTACAGTGTGTGCTCTGCAGAACTGTTCAAGTGCACATTGCCAATCATATCTGGTGTCTCTATAGCGTGCTTTTACAAAGAAAAAAGGTTTCTAGTGTAAGCTAATAGCAGCCAGTCAGTGTCCTTCAAGCGGCTCTGTCAGTCCTTCCTTCAGCGTGTGCTCTCCAGAACTGTTCCAGTGCACATTGCCAATCATATCTGGTGTCTCTATAGTGTGCTTTTAAAACCAATTTTTTTTTTTCACTGTCATAGATTGAATAGCAGTTACTTGTCTTCAAGCGGGTGTGTCAGGCCTACAGTGTGTGCTCTGCAGAACTGTTCAAGTGCACATTGCCAATCATATCTGGTGTCTCTATAGCGTGCTTTTACAAAGAAAATTTGTTTTTCACTGTTATAGATTGAATAGCAGTTACTTGTCTTCAAGCGGGTGTGTCAGGCCTACAGTATGTGCTCTGCAGAACTGTTCAAGTGCACATTGCCAATAATATCTGGTGTCTCTATAGCGTGCTTTTACAAAGAAAAAAGGTTTCTAGTGTAGGCTAATAGCAGCCAGTCAGTGTCCTTCAAGCGGCTCTGTCAGTCCTTCCTTCAGCGTGTGCTCTCCAGAACTGTTCCAGTGCACATTGCCAATCATATCTGGTGTCTCTATAGCGTGCTTTTAAAACCCAATTTTTTTTTCACTGTTATAGATTGAATAGCAGTTACTTGTCTTCAAGCGGGTGTGTCAGGCCTACAGTGTGTGCTCTGCAGAACTGTTCAAGTGCACATTGCCAATCATATCTGGTGTCTCTATAGCGTGCTTTTACAAAGAAAAAAGGTTTCTAGTGTAAGCTAATAGCAGCCAGTCAGTGTCCTTCAAGCGGCTCTGTCAGTCCTTCCTTCAGCGTGTGCTCTCCAGAACTGTTCCAGTGCACATTGCCAATCATATCTGGTGTCTCTATAGCGTGCTTTTAAAACCAATTTTTTTTTTCACTGTTATAGATTGAATAGCAGTTACTTGTCTTCAAGCGGGTGTGTCAGGCCTACAGTGTGTGCTCTGCAGAACTGTTCAAGTGCACATTGCCAATCATATCTGGTGTCTCTATAGCGTGCTTTTACAAAGAAAATTTGTTTTTCACTGTTATAGATTGAATAGCAGTTACTTGTCTTCAAGCGGGTGTGTCAGGCCTACAGTGTGTGCTCTGCAGAACTGTTCAAGTGCACATTGCCAATCATATCTGGTGTCTCTATAGCGTGCTTTTACAAAGAAAAAAGGTTTCTAGTGTAGGCTAATAGCAGCCAGTCAGTGTCCTTCAAGCGGCTCTGTCAGTCCTTCCTTCAGCGTGTGCTCTCCAGAACTGTTCCAGTGCACATTGCCAATCATATCTGGTGTCTCTATAGCGTGCTTTTAAAACCCAATTTTTTTTTTCACTGTTATAGATTGAATAGCAGTTACTTGTCTTCAAGCGGGTGTGTCAGGCCTACAGTGTGTGCTCTGCAGAACTGTTCAAGTGCACATTGCCAATCATATCTGGTGTCTCTATAGCCTGCTTTTACAAAGAAAAAAGGTTTCTAGTGTAAGCTAATAGCAGCCAGTCAGTGTCCTTCAAGCGGCTCTGTCAGTCCTTCCTTCAGCGTATGCTCTCCAGAACTGTTCCAGTGCACATTGCCAATCATATCTGGTGTCTCTATAGCGTGCTTTTAAAACCAAATTTTTTTTTTCACTGTTATAGATTGAATAGCAGTTACTTGTCTTCAAGCGGGTGTGTCAGGCCTACAGTGTGTGCTCTGCAGAACTGTTCAAGTGCACATTGCCAATCATATCTGGTTTCTCTATAGCGTGCTTTTACAAATTAAAAAGGTTTCTAGTGTAAGCTAATAGCAGCCAGTCAGTGTCCTTCAAGCGACTCTGTCAGTCCTTCCTTCAGCGTGTGCTCTCCAGAACTGTTCCAGTGCACATTGCCAATCATATCTGGTGTCTCTATAGCGTGCTTTTAAAACCAAAATTTGTTTTTCACTGTTATAGATTGAATAGCAGTTACTTGTCTTCAAGCGGGTGTGTCAGGCCTACAGTGTGTGCTCTGCAGAACTGCTCAAGTGCACATTGCCAATCATATCTGGTGTCTCTATAGCGTGCTTTTACAAAGAAAAAAGGTTTCTAGTGTAGGCTAATAGCAGCCAGTCAGTGTCCTTCAAGCGGCTCTGTCAGTCCTTCCTTCAGCGTGTGCTCTCCAGAACTGTTCCAGTGCACATTGCCAATCATATCTGGTGTCTCTATAGCGTGCTTTTAAAACCAATTTTTTTTTTCACTGTTATAGATTGAATAGCAGTTACTTGTCTTCAAGCGGGTGTGTCAGGCCTACAGTGTGTGCTCTGCAGAACTGTTCAAGTGCACATTGCCAATCATATCTGGTGTCTCTATAGCGTGCTTTTACAAAGAAAAAAGGTTTCTAGTGTAAGCTAATAGCAACCAGTCAGTGTCTTTCAAGCGGCTCTGTCAGTCCTTCCTTCAGCTTGTGCTCTCCAGAACTGTTCCAGTGCACATTGCCAATCATATCTGGTGTCTCTATAGCGTGCTTTTAAAACCAAAATTTTTTTTTCACTGTTAACATAGAAACATAGAAACATAGAAACATAGAATGTGACGGCAGATAAGAACCATTCGGCCCATCTAGTCTGCCCAGTTTTCTAAATACTTTCATTAGTCCCTGGCATTATCTTATAGTTAGGATAGCCTTATGCCTATCCCACGCATGCTTAAACTCCTTTACTGTGTTAACCTCTACCACTTCAGCTGGAAGGCTATTCCATGCATCCACTACCCTCTCAGTAAAGTAATACTTCCTGATATTATTTTTAAACCTTTGTCCTTCTAATATAAGACTATGTCCTCTGGTTGTGGTAGTTTTTCTTCTTTTAAATATAGTCTCCTCCTTTACTGTGTTGATTCCCTTTATGTATTTAAATGTTTCTATCATATCCCCCCTGTATGTATTTAAATGTTTCTATCATATCCCCCCCTGTTATAGATTGAATAGCAGTTACTTGTCTTCAAGCGGGTGTGTCAGGCCTACAGTGTGTGCTCTGCAGAACTGTTCAAGTGCACATTGCCAATCATATCTGGTGTCTCTATAGCGTGCTTTTACAAAGAAAATTAGTTTTTCACTGTTATAGATTGAATAGCAGTTACTTGTCTTCAAGCGGGTGTGTCAGGCCTACAGTGTGTGCTCTGCAGAACTGTTACAGTTCACATTGCCAATCATATCTGGTCTCACAGTAGCTTGCACGCATAGTACCACTAATCCCCAAAAAAATGACAGGCAGAGGCAGGCCACCCCGCAGGGGCCGTCGTGGTCGTGGTGCTGTGATTCCCTTTTGCCCTAGAATAATGCCCAGTTTTCAGAAGCCACGTACCCTGAACTTGAAAAGTTCTGAGGACATAGTTGACTGGCTAACACAGGACACCCAATCTTGTACAGCCTCCGCTCGGAACCTTGACGCACCATCCTCCTCCAGCTTAGCTTCAGGCACCTCTCAAGATACCACTCACCCACCTGCCGCCACCACCAAAACTAGCACCACAGCCGCTTTACTTGGTATGTCAGAGGAGTTATTCACACACCCGTTTGAAGAAATGAGTGATGCGCAACCATTATTGCTAGAGGATGTAGATAACAGGGATATGTCTCAGGCAGGCAGCATTAAACACATGGAGGTACGGTGTGATGATGATGATGTTGTACCCGCTGCTGCTTCCTTTTCTGAGTTGTCAGATACAAGCGAAGCAGTTGATGATGACGATGCGTCCATGGATGTCACATGGGTGCCCGCTCGGCAAGAAGAAGAACAGGGCGAAAGTTCAGATGGGGAGACAGAGAGGAGGAGGAGACGAGTTGGAAGCAGGGGGGGGTCGTCGCAAGGAGCTAGTGGCACAGTCAGACAGCATGCATTGGCACCCGGGGTCAGCCCGACAGCACGCCAATCAACTCATGCTGTGTCCACCACCAGAATGCCGTCATTGCAGAGCTCAGCAGTGTGGCATTTTTTTTGTGTGTCTGCCTCGGACAACAGCGATGCCATTTGCAACCTGTGCCAAAGGAAACTGAGTTGTGGGAGGTCCAACACCCACCGAGGTACAACTGCTTTGCGTAGGCACATGATCTCACATCACAAACGCCTATGGGATCAACACATGAGTACAAGCAGCACGCCTACTCTAAGTCGCCATCCTCCTCCTGGTCTAGCATCTTCAGCCACGTCAACCACTGCTGTCCTTCTTGCCCCCTCTCAACCATCCACCACTCCGTCTCCCGCCTTGAGCAGTTCCCGCTCATCTGCCCACAGTCATGTGTCTGTCAAGGACATGTTTGAGCGTAAGAAGCCAATGTCACCAAGTCACCCCCTTGCCCAGCGTCTGACAGCTGGCTTGTCCGAACTATTAGCCCGCCAGCTTTTACCATACAATGTGGTTGAGTCTGAGGCGTTCAAAAAATTTGTAGCTATTGGGACACCGCAGTGGAAGGTACACGGCCGGAATTTCTTTTCACAAAAGGCAATCCCCAACTTGATTGTACTCGATTGTGCAAAAGGAAGTCATGGCATGTCTGGCACACAGTGTTGGGGCAAGGGTCCATCTAACCACTGATACCTGGTCTGCAAAGCATGGTCAGGGCAGGTATATCACCTACACTGCGCATTGGGTAAACCTGCTGACGGCTGACAAGCAAGGAATGCGTGGCATTGCAGAGGAGTTGGTGACATCGCCACGAATTGCAGGCAGTCCTGCTGCCACCTCCTCTACTCCTCCTACTCCATCCTCTTCCATAACTTCCTCGGCTGAGTCCTCTCGTGCTGCTGCGTCTTGCTCCACATCAACGGCACCCCCCCAGCTCCCCAGGTACTATTCCACATCCTGGATACGGCAGTGTCACGCCGTCTTGGGTTTGACTTGCTTGAAAGCAGAGAGTCACACCGGACAAGCACTACTGTCCGCCCTGAATGCACAGGTGGAAAAGTGGCTGACTCTGCAGCAACTGGATATCGGCAAAGTGGTGTGTGACAACGGAAAAAATTTGATAGCGGCATTGAAGTTGGGCAAGTTGACACATGTGCCGTGCATGGCACATGTGTGTAATCTGATCGTACAACGCTTTGTGCATAAGTACACAGGCTTACAGGACGTCCTGAAGCAGGCCAGGAAGGTGTGTGGCCATTTCAGGCGTTCCTACACGGCCATGGCTCACTTTGCTGATATCCAGCGGCGAAACAACATGCCAGTGAGGCGCTTGATTTGCGACAGCCCTACACGTTGGAATTCAACACTCCTAATGTTCGACCGCCTGCTCCAACAAGAAAAAGCTGTTAATGAATATTTGTATGACCGGGGTGCTAGGACAGCCTCTGGGAAGCTGGGAATTTTTTTGCCACGTTACTGGACGCTCATGCGCAATGCCTGTAGGCTCATGCATCCTTTTGAGGAGGTGACAAACCTAGTCAGTCGCAACGAAGGCACCATCAGCGACATCATACCATTTGTTTTCTTCCTGGAGCGTGCCCTTCGAAGAGTGCTGGATCAGGCTGTAGATGAGCGTGAAGAGGAAGAGGAAGAGTTGTGGTCACCATCACCACAAGAAACAGCCTTATCAGCATCGCTTGCTGGACCTGCGGCAACGCTGGAAGAGGATTGTGAGGAAGAGGAGTCAGAGGAGGATTGTAGCTTTGAGGAGGAGGAGGAGGAGCAAGACCAAATACAACAGGCATCCCAGGGTGCTCGTTGTCACCTATCTGGTACCCATGGTTTTGTACGTGGCTGGGGGGAAGAACATACCTTCAATGACATCAGTGAGGAGGAGGAACGGGAAATGAGTAGCTCGGCATCCAACCTTGTGCAAATGGGGTCTTTCATGCTGTCCTGCCTGTTGAGGGACCCTCGTATAAAAAGGCTGAAGGAGAACGAACTGTACTGGGTGTCCACGCTACTAGACCCCCGGTATAAGCAGAAAGTGGCAGAAATGTTACTGAATTACAACAAGTCGGAAAGGATGCAGCATTTGCAAAATAAATTAAAAAGTATGCTTTACACAGCGTATAAGGGTGATGTCACAGCACAACGGGAATCTAACAGGGGGAGAGGTGGAAGTCATCCTCCTCCTCCTCCTCCCACGACCACGCCAGCAAGGACAGGACGCTTTAAAGATGTGTTGTTGATGGAGGACATGCGGACCTTTTTAAGTCCTATGCATCGCCACAGCCCTTTGGGATCCACCCTCAGAGAGCGACTCGACCGACAGGTAGCAGACTACCTCGCCTTAACTGCAGATATCGACACTCTGAGGAGCGATGAACCCCTTGACTACTGGGTGTGCAGGCTTGACCTGTGGCCTGAGCTATCCCAATTTGCGATAGAACTTCTGGCCTGCCCCGCTTCAAGTGTCCTGTCAGAAAGGACCTTCAGTGCAGCAGGAGGTATTGTCACTGAGAAGAGAAGTCAAAAAAGTCTAGATTACCTCACCTTTATTAAGATGAATGAGGGATGGATCCCGAAGGGACTGACACTGGGCGATACATTCGATTAAAAAAGGCCTGATGAGATGAGCTGCCTTGGGCTAAAAATGGTCCACACGCTGCTGTATTTTAGCTCTGAATGACGTTTGACTTGCGTGACTTATCCGCCACCAACTAGGGTTCAAGCCGCCATGTTTTAGGGCACTTTCTGCCTGTGAAACAAACATCAATTTTTCTGGCCGCTGCTACAGCAGCGGCTGCAACAATACCAAATTTTTCAGGCATGTGTACATGCCTAATTTTTAGGCCCACTGGTGCAGCACTGTGGCTTCAAAAACCAAACCCAAAAAAATCCTCCAAGATGGCACCAATATACCTGTGGTCTAAGCATCTTCCCACCTTGGCCTAAAAAGGGAAGGTGATTCAACAATTAAAAATCTCTGCCATTTACACGTCCACTGATAGGAGACGCGGAAGGTATTAAACTGATATGAACAATACTCCACTCCTATCAGTAGGTCCGTCCCATTGTGATTTATGCCCCCCACCCACCGCGCAGGGATGGGGGCCGGGGGGGAGGAAAGTAGGCCCCCCCATTGTGATTTATGGCCCCCACCCACCGCGCAGGGGTGGGGGCCGAGGGGGGGAGGACAGTAGGTCCACCCATTGTGATTTATGGCCCCCACCCACCGCACAGGGGTTGGGGAGGACAGTAGCTCCCCCCAGTGTGTATCATGGGCTTTGAGGACAGGTGTCAATCCATACCTGCCAAGTGACCCTATGTAGGGGTAACAGTCCCTATTCTGCTCTGTGTCAGTGTGTATCATGGTCTCTGTGGATGGGGAACAGTCTCTATTCTGCTCTGTGTCAGTGTGTATCATGGTCTCTGTGGATGGGGAACAGTCTCTATTCTGCTCTGTGTCAGTGTGTATCATGGACTCTGTGGACAGGGAACAGTCTCTATTCTGCTCTGTGTCAGTGTGTATCATGGTCTCTGTGGACGGGGAACAGTCTCTATTCTGCTCTGTGTCAGTGTGTATCATGGACTCTGTGGACAGGGAACAGTCTCTATTCTGCTCTGTGTCAGTGTGTATCATGGTCTCTGTGGACGGGGAACAGTCTCTATTCTGCTCTGTGTCACTGTGTATCATGGACTCTGTGGACAGGGAACAGTCTCTATTCTGCTCTGTGTCAGTGTGTATCAGGGGTTTTGAGGACAGGTGTCAATCCATATCTGCCAAGTGACCCTATGTAGGGGGAACAGTCCCTATTCTGCTCTGTGTCAGTGTGTATCAGGGGTTTTGAGGACAGGTGTCAATCCATATCTGCCAAGTGACCCTATGTAGGGGGAACAGTCCCTATTCTGCTCTGTGTCAGTGTGTATCATGTTCTCTGTGGACGGGGAACAGTCTCTATTCTGCTCTGTGTCAGTGTGTATCATGGTCTCTGTGGACGGTGAACAGTCTCTATTCTGCTCTGTGTCAGTGTGTATCATGGTCTCTGTGGACAGGGAACAGTCTCTATTCTGCTCTGTGTCAGTGTGTATCAGGGGCTTTGAGGACAGGTGTCAATCCATACCTGCCAAGTGACCCTATGTAGGGGGGACAGTCTCTATTCTGCTCTGTGTCAGTGTGTATCATGGTCTCTGTGGACAGGGAACAGTCTCTATTCTGCTCTGTGTCAGTGTGTATCAGGGGTTTTGAGGACAGGTGTCAATCCATATCTGCCAAGTGACCCTATGTAGGAGGAACAGTCCCTATTCTGCTCTGTGTCAGTGTGTATCAGGGGTTTTGAGGACAGGTGTCAATCCATATCTGCCAAGTGACCCTATGTAGGGGGAACAGTCTCTATTCTGTTCTGTGTCAGTGTGTATCAGGGATCATTAGGATAGGTGTCAATCCATATCTGCCAAGTGACCCTATGTAGGGGGAACAGTCCCTATTCTGCTCTGTGTCAGTGTGTATCAGGGATTTGACTATCTTTATTCAGATTCAAAAATTACAATTCCAGGAAAAATGTAACAAACATTTACAAGAACATGTTATGCACATCATAGAAACAACGTAAACCTCTTTAAAGCCACAAACTTAAGACAAAAAATACGTACACACAATGTGTAAGGGTTTGAAAGAATATTCTGAATCCTTACATGTTTACTTTATCGTTTGTTTGATTTTTGTGAACCATATATAAACTACAAGCAGCGTGAAAACTATAAAAACTCAAGTGGCCATGCTGATCAAATTAAATAGTATGCTTTACACAGCGTATAAGGGTGATGTCACAGCACAACGGGAATGTAACAGGGGAAGAGGTGAAAGTCATCCTCCCCCTCCCACGACCCCGCCATATCTGCCAAGTGACCCTATGTAGGGGTAACAGTCTCTATTCTGCTCTGTGTCATTGTGTATCATGATCTCTGAGGACGGGGAACAGTCTCTATTCTGCTCTGTGTCAGTGTGTATCAGGGCAGGGCTTTGAGGACAGGTGTCAATGTTAGGTGATTTCTGCCCTTTATGGATTAAAAGCAGACTCTGCATCAACTGTGCAATTTTCCATGGGAGTTTTGCCATGGATCCCCCTCCGGCATGCCACAGTCCAGGTGTTAGTCCCCTTGAAACAACTTTTCCATCACTATTGTGGCCAGAAAGAGTCCCTGTTGGTTTTAAAATTCGCCTGCCCATTGAACCGAAAATTTCGGGTTCGCGACAACACTAATAGTGATCAGGTAGGTTTTATCCCAGGCAGATCCTCCAGTAACCATATTAGGAAAGTTAAAAATATATATGAAAGAATACATAAGCACAATAGTCCCTTTATAACACTAGCACTCAACAGGGAAAAGGCCTTTTATAGGGTAAATTGGAATTTTCTGAAAGGTGTATTGAAGGCCTTTGGTTTTCAGGGAAAATATGTTCAGCCAACTCAGCGATGTACTCATTTCCCTCGGGCAGAGTGGTTGATAGATAGATAGATTCCGATTGGTTTGAAGTTTTGGCAGCAGAACCATTAGCTATAGATATAAGTACTAATCCTGATATACAAGGTTTTAAGCTAAGTAAAAAAGAATTTGAAATTTGCCAATATGCCGATGATACATTGCTATTGTTGTCTAATCCCTACCTCTTGGTAAATACTGTAATGCAAGTTATACAGAAATATAGTTATATATCAAACTATAAGTTAAACATCAAGAAAACAATAGATATGCCCTTCTATATGAATCAGTATGAAACAAAAAACGGTCACATAGTAACTATTGTTTTAAATGGGCTAGAAATAAATATAATTATTTGGGAGCAAGTATAACGGCCTCTCCTAAAGATTTGATGGAAGTTAATTTCTTATCCCTTTTAAGACCAACCTACAACTAAAAACATAGAGAATATTATAAATCTCATGGTGGGGCAGAATTAACATAAAGTTTTATGTGATACCCACATTTTTGTATCTCTTTAGAATGGTTCCTTTAAAAATACCCACACCATGGCTCAAGATGTTGAATACATTATTTTCAAAGTTTATCTGGTTAAATAAAAAACCCAGATTAGGTAGAGATATTTTAGATCTAAATAAGAAATATGGTGGGATTGATTTCCCCAACATATAACTCTACCATAGAGTCTTACTATTGATGCATATAGTGATGATGCATCTAGGCCAATATAAATCCCAGGGATGGTACCATAGTCCATCGAATGAAAATAATCAACTATTTGTGGCCACATAGCTGCAGCAAATATAATAATAAACAGAAAGAAAGTCCTGTAGACAATTTGATTATACAAAACCTGTTGAGTAACTGGAACCTTTTTAAGAAACATTCAAATTAAAACAATTTAAAGAAATTTGCAACTTCTCTATAAGATTCCTGACCAGGAGATGTTTAATTATATTAGTATTAACAGTTTTTTAAATCCATGTTTAAGGGCAAATTACCAAGCCCATTAGAAATACTAATCAATATTTTTGAACAGGGGAAGGACTCAAAATGACTGTTAAAATCTATTAAAGTGATGACGGAGTCTAAAGTTAAAAAAATGCTCTAAAGGTAAATAAAAATTGTCTAGAGACCCAAAAATTCAGATAGATACAAATGATTGGTTTACTGCTACTCAAATAATATATCCATCAGTACATTGTCTTAATATAATGGAGACCCAATATAAAATAACCAATAGATGGCATATAACACCTTGAAGATGAACCTTCCATTATAATTATACATGTTGGAGATGTGATCATGAGAGGGCAGACAAAATACATAACTGGTGGGAATGCCCAACAATCAAAAGAGGTTGGGAATATTTCATATAATTAATAATTGACTTAATTTAAAACAGATATGGACAGCAGATATGGCCCTTCTTCATCTAAACCTGCCAAACTTTCCTAAAAATAAAAAATGTCTATTAATTCACATTCTGATGGCCTTTAAAGGCTCCATTGCAAAAATTGGAAAACTGACAAAGTAGACATGTGTCCACAAATTAGAGAAAGAGTGTTATTTCAATGTAGAATGCAACGTGCAATTGCTTACATTTTTTTTTTTTATTAACGGTAAGAAATATATTATTTGGGATAATTGGATAGCAGTCCTTAGTAATCAAATAAGGGACTTATGAAACCTTAAAAAAGGGGCGGGGGGGTGGAACCATAATATCATCAATTAAATATCCTTCATTTTACATTGTTGTTTTAGCCAGGATGTAGATTTGTCTTTATAGGTGAATGTTTCTGTAATTATTTGGATTTAAACAACAAGACACTTTTATATCGTATGCTACAAATTAGCAACAGTGTTAGTTCAATATAGAAGGGAACATGTAATTGTTTTTTAATTGTTGTACTAACTATAAGAAATATAATATATGGGACATTTAGATAATATTCCTTAATAAACAAATAAGGGAGTTTTGAGACGCAGAGAGAGGGAAGGAGAGGAAAGAAAAGGGAAGGGAAAAAGAAAAAACCTGACCAGTATCAATTAAATATTCAGTTAAGATTTAGAGTTGTCTGTGTTTGTGAAAGTTTGTCTGTTTGGATTTAATTAATAAGATAATTTTATATTGACATTGTCTCACTGTCATTGCCATATCTATGTTTAATATGAAAATGAATAAAAAAAATAAAAAAATACAAATTCTATATTAAGTACACAAATTTTATTAAGATTGTTATGCAGCCCTTGCAGCCTCTGTTGGCTGAGACTAACAAAGATACTGAAAAAGAGACTAAACTTTTACCTTATGTTAAAGTTCAATTAAAAGAGCAGGAAATAAAAATTACTAAAGTAATCACATTGTTCTGTAAAAATTAAACCATTTTTTTTCATTGAGGCTGTGTAAATAACAGCCAAGGGATGTGTGACAATGGCTTTATAAACCAAGTGACTTAAACCCTTAAAGGGACACTATAGTCACCTGAACAACTTCAGCTTAATGAAGCAGTTTTGGTGTATAGAACATGCCCCTGAAGCCTCACTGCTCAATCCTCTGCCATTTAGGAGTTAAATCCCTTTGTTTATTAACCCTAGTCACACCTCCCTGCATGTGACTTGCACAGCCTTCCATAAACACTTCCTGTATAGAGAGCCCTATTTAAGCTTTCTTTATTGCAAGTTCTGTTTAATTAAGATTTTCTTATCCCCTGCTATGTTAATAGCTTGCTAGACCCTACAAGAGCCTCCTGTATGTGATTAAAGTTCAATTTAGAGATTGAGATACAATTATTTAAGGTAAATTACATCTGTTTGAAAGTGAAATCAGTTTTGTTTTCATGCAGGCTCTGTCAATCATAGCTACGGGAGGTGTGGCTAGGGCTGCATAAACAGAAACAAAGTGATTTAACTCCTAAATGACAGTGAATTGAGCAGTGAAATTGCAGGGGAATGATCTATACACTAAAACTGATTTATTTAGCTAAAGTAATTTAGGTGACTATAGTGTTCCTTAATGAAAGAGAAGTGAGACTGCAAGGGCATGATCTATACATGCTTCATGTAGCCTAAAGGAGTATAGATGAAAAATAATTGAGCAATGAAGGTTGCAGGCTTATGATCTATACACCAATCCACCTCATTAAGCTAAAGTTGTTTTAATGCATAGAGTGTCCCTTTAAGCTAAAACAATAACCCAAATGAAATAATATATTAAAGATATGTTCATAATTAATGTGCTGAATGTTTTAATGACTAATGTAGAGTTATGAATACTCAAAGCATACATCTAAAATGATCTGAATTTATTGTTTTGTAGTGTAGCAATTGTATTATTCTTCTGATCTATATGTGTAATAGAATATAACACGCACACTATGGAACCTATGAAATCTTTAGGCAACAACCAAGCAGATTGCTTTTATTAGGAAGAAGCAGAGGTTTGGGTTTCATAAAGATTGCCTGGAACCTTTAGTTGAATGCATCCGGATCAATAACACATTGAAAATGTTTTATGAGCACAGTGATATACTATTTTGTCTCATAGAGATGTTATAGTAGATCTCATTGATTTTGCTTTACAAGCACTCGGCACCTACTAAAGATCAGAAAAAAACATTTGTCTGTGAGGTCAAAGAACGTTGGCGTAATTAAATTTTTAAACTGGGTATAGCAAAGAGATTATAAAATTGTTAGGATGCAGAAACTACCAATTCAATCGTAGAATCTTCAATCTTTATTTTGTATTAAACATAAACAGAGTTATTCACTAAACACCAGATTTTTGTGGGATGTACAAAGTCCAGTGAAAATAACCAAATTCTGCCCGTATTGGCAATTTGCAGATTTACTAAAGCCTAATGCAATCAGAATTCAGTCAGTTTGACCATGTCTTATGTAATCACCCCGATGCATTCAGTGTAGTGATGTCCCGAACGGTTCACTGGCGAATAGTTCCCGGCGAACATAGCATGTTCGCGTCCGCCGCCGCGTGTCATCATTGAGTAAACTTTGACCCTGTACCTCACAGTCAGCAGATACATTACAGCCAATCAGCAGCACACCCTCCCTAGCAGACCCTCCCACCTACAGGACAGAATCCATTTTAGATTATTTAGGAAGCTGCAACCATTTTATTTATTTTTGTCAATTTATCATTTTTTTTTTTAGTGCATATAAATGTTACAAGCAGATACTCCCCCCAGACACTCTGTATTACTGCAGATACTCCCTCCAGACACCCTGTGTTACTGCAGATACTCCCTCCAGACACCCTGTGTTACTGCAGATACTCCCTCCAGACACTGACACAGAGCAGAATAGGGACTGTTCCCCCTACATAGGGTCACTTGGCAGATATGGATTGACACCTATCCTAAGGATCCCTGATAAACACTGACACGGAGCCCTCCATGGGTGAAGATGGATTTAATTTTTTTTGCGCTCTGGTTTTTTATTTTATTTTTAAGTTCGACGGGTATGATGGCTTTTTATTTGGCCTTTTTTGGGGCTGAAAAATTAAGATTTTAGAAAAAAGACGTTGAATAGTAAGTTGAATTTTACTTTTCAGGGTAGTAATTTTATTCCCCCCTCACAATTTTTTAGGGTGAGGTGGGTAGGTAGGGGCTTTTTTATTTGGTTGTGTGACTAGGGGCTTGGGGACCCCTAGTCACCTTTGATGGGGGAGGGGGGAATTTTCATTTAGGGCCCCCACCCGCCGCTCTACACACACTCTACAGACACTGCATACACTGCACACACTGCATACACTATACACACACTGCATACACCCTATACACACACTGCATACACACTGCACACACTGCATACACTATACACACACTGCACTAACTATACACACACTGCATACACCCTATACACACACTATATACACTGCACACACTATACACACACTATACACACACTGCATACACACTATGCACACACTATACACACAGCATGCACACAATATAAACACACTGCATACACTATACACACTACATGCACTACACACACACAGCATACACTATGCACACACTGCACACACTATACACACACTGCATACACACTCTACACACACTGCATACACATACATTTAAAACAATTGCAGTTGTTTTTAACATTTCAAAGTTGGGGAGGGGGGTGCCAAATAAAGCATTCGCCCCGGGTGCCAAATGCTCCAGGTACGCCCCTGTATAGAGGGGAGTCATGTTACTCTGTATATAGAGAGGAGCCATGTTTACACTGTATATAGAGGGAGCCATGTTATTCTGTATATAGAGGGAGCCATGTTTACACGGTATATAGAGGGAAGCCATGTTACTCTGTATATAGAGAGGAGCCATGTTTACACTGTATATAGAGGGGAGCCATGTTACTTTGTATATAGAGGGGAGCCATGTTACTTTGTATATAGAGGGGAGCCATGTTACACTGAATATAGAGGGAGCCATGTTACACTGTATATAGAGGGAGCCATGTTACTCTGTATATAGAGGGAGCCATGTTATTATGTATATAGAGGGAGCCATGTTTACATGGTATATAGAGGGAAGCCATGTTACTCTGTATATAGAGAGGAGCCATGTTTACACTGTATATAGAGGGAGCCATGTTTACACGGTATATAGAGGGAAGCCATGTTCCTCTGTATATAGAGGGAGCCATGTTATTCTGTATATAGAGGGAGCCATGTTTACACGGTATATAGAGGGAAGCCATGTTATTCTGTATATAGAGGGAGCCATGTTTACACGGTATATAGAGGGAAGCCATGTTACTCTGTATATAGAGAGGAGCCATGTTTACACTGTATATAGAGGGAGTCATGTTACTCTGTATATAGAGAGGAGCCATGTTTACACTGTATATAGAGGGGAGCCATGTTACTCTGTATATAGAGGGGAGCCATGTTTACTCTGTATATAGAGGGAGCCATGTTTACTCTGTATATGGAGGGAGCCATGTTACTACCTGATGTGGTTAACTATGATTGGCCCTGGCATGTTTGTTAGTCTGGCCTGCATGGTTGTCTGGCATGAATAAAAGTAGCATGTTTCAACTATATTAGTAGTTAGACTAGTGTGCACTAAAACATGTGCAAATGGGAATTTAGCGGTTGTGCAAATGGACTGTTTGCGGTTGTTTGCGGTGCGTTAAACGGGGAGTTTGGTCTGTCACTGTGAAGGGGGTGTAACCCTTACACTACCTGATCGATACAACATCATACCTGATGTTTTAAAGCACGTTATTCCAAACTATTTAGGAATGTTAGGTGATTTCTGCCCTTTATGGATTAAAACCAGACTCTGCATCAACTGTGTAATTTTCCTTGGGAGTTTTGCCATGGATCCCCCTCCGGCATGCCACAGTCAAGGTGTTAGTCCCCTTGAAACAACTTTTCCATCACTTTTGTGGCCAGAAACAGTCCCTGTGGGTTTTAAAATTCGCCTTCCCATTGAAGTCAATGGCAGTTCGCCGGTTCGCGAACGTTTGAGGAAGTTCCCGTTCGCCAACCGAAAATTTTGTGTTCGCAACATCACTAATTCAGTGTTTGAATTAAAATCAGTGCTTTCGTTTAGGATTCAGAAGATTCACAGAGCACCGATTTTAAACTGAATAGGAACTAAATGCATCGAGCAGGCTAAACATTCAATATCCCATGTTGCAGTTTAATATGTAAACTAAACCTAACTCAGTTAGTCTTGCTCATGCAGCCTGTTTACTTAATTATTCAGACTGAACTTCATCTGGTATACCTGTGGTAAACATGGGCAAAGATGAATATTCATATATATACGTAAAGTGCCCCACTGTGTCCACCTTTTACTGTCTACCAAAGGTGCATAAACAGTATGATGTCCTGTCCGCTAGACCTATTGTGTCGGGTTCTAACAACTTAACATGCAAAGCCAGTGTCTACATAGATAAGATCCTTCGTCCCTTTGTAGAAAAATTACCCTCCCATCTCAGGGACACCAAGGACACCTTGAAATGTCTAGCCTCCACCAGCCTCCCAGAGAATGCCATCCTATGTAGCCTGGACGTAGAGGCACTCTATTCATCTATTCCCCATTCCTTAGGGTTAAGACACACCAAGCACTATTTGGAAACACGTGGTCCTAGACATCAGGGCCACACCTCCTTTGTACTAGACCTACTACAGTTTGTCTTGACCCATAACTTTTTCTTGTTCAATGGACAGTACTACCACCAGGTGCAGGGAACAGCTATGGGGACATCTTGTGCCCCATCATATGCCAACCTGCACCTGGGTTGGTGGGAGGAGTACGTGGTCTTTAGTAACTCAAATATTGAATACACTAAGTTCATCTTTATGTGGAAACGTTATATAGATGACGTACTAGTGGTTTGAACTGGCACGAGGGATCACTTTACGACCTTCGTAGAGACCTTGAATTCCAATGACCTCAACCTGAAGTTTACGATGGAGATAGGTGGGTCCTCCTTGAACTTCCTTGATTGCACGTTCACGACCACATCAAAACAAACCATTGAGACGACTCTATTTAGGAAACCCACCTCAACTAATACCATGTTGAGGTGGGAGAGCCATCACCCAACCACACTGAAGAGGGGCATCCCTATGGGACAGTACCTCCGGCTCAGGAGAAACTGTTCTAATGTGGAGGATTTCACCATCCAAGCCAAACTCCTCAAACACAGGTTTAAAGAGAGAGGCTATCCCAACCGCTGTCTAAAGCAAGCGTATCAGAGGGCTCTACACAGTGATAGATCGGAACTCCTCAGTGACAAATTGACACCTGTCGCACAAACGCCAATTCGTTGCATCACGAATTTTGATTCAGGTTGGAACCAGGCAAAAAAGATACTAGGCAGGTTCTGGCCACTTATATCACAGGACCCCCACTTCAAAGGGATAGTCACCCCCTACGTATCCCTAACAGCACGTAGAGGTAGAAATTTAAAAGAGACACTGGTGCCTAGCCATCTATCCTCCAAGAAATCGGGACATAACTGGCTTTCTTTACAGGGTACTTACAAGTGTGGCAAATGTGTTGCATGCAGCTACATTTGCAAAGACTCCAAACACCTTATGGACTCAAGCGATCAGGTGATCTGCAATGTTAAAAATTTTTTAATTGCAGTACCAAAGGCATAGTTTACCTCCTGATCTGTGAATGTGGCCTCAAATATGTGGGCAAAACGATCCGCCCATTTAAAAGGCGAATCATGGAGCATATACACTCCGTGAGAAACCTGAGGGATACACCTGTGGCGAGACACATCAGGAACCAACACTCCGGAGACCCCAAGGGTGTTAGGTTCGCTGGGATTGAGCGAGTGACTTTAGGTCATAGAGGTGGTGACTTGGATAACACTCTACTTAAAAGAGAGTGTTATTGGATCTACAGGTTCAGAACCTTGGCCCCCAATGGTCTAAATGAGGGATTCACATTCACTCCCTTTATTGAGAAATAACCACACCAAGATTTTAACAATATGATTATATTACATATGTACATAATTCCCTTAGGGACTGTATATACTTTTGTTACACCTCACCTTATTTATTTTACTTTATTTTATTTCATGTGTTTCATGTACTTTGATTTATTACACTTTATTTCCCCAGTTTTATTTATTTTTGATACTGTTTTCAATTTCATTTATCATTTTTTCATTTTGCTTTTGTTCCATTTATTTTGTTACAACGGGGACCCTACATATATGCTAACACCCCACTTTGAACTAGTACCCCCTTAGTTTTGTCGGACTAACCCTCCTGTGCCTCAGCCGTGATTGGATCCCACTACTGGCATTCCAGGCATCTGAAGCAGTCCCCTCATAATAGAGGACTTGCTTGACTGGAGGCTGATCCCAGGCCCCCAATACCCGCATCTTTTCGGGTCCTCACTCTCACACTGACAGAAATTTGGGTGCCTGTTAATACAGGTACTGCTCCCTGGGAGTAGCCTCTCTTGTGTACATATAAGCGGATTTTTCACATTCAAGGATAACACTCACACAAGTGCAGCTAAGCTATCACACTGGCACCGAAGGGGTTAACCGGGTCTGGCGAATCTCATTAGCATAACCCAATCAGCTTTCGACACGTCATCAAGGGGCGTCTCTGGTTCGTTCCCGGTCAGTTTGGGCGCAAAAATGTGAAACAGTTTCTAGGGATACTTAAGGGGCTCCTGTTGCTCATTTTTCGTTTAGCCTCAGAAGAAGGCGCTTGTAGTGGCGCCGAAACATGTGTCAGGCAGGCAGTTAGGGAGGATATGCTACGAGTCTGTTCGTATGGATGATTAGCCAGTAAGCTGAGCAAGTCTGAGCAGGTCCTCATTAGAGATACAAAGGTTTCTTTATTAGGTTTTCTTTATTAAGAGGGGTGGCGACAAGGGGACAGAGGTTGTGTACTGAGCAAGTGGTGATTACAATTCCAAAGATCTAGCAGGACGGCTGGTCTATATCTGGTCCTCTGTAGCACTGCATGCCAGCTATTGAGTGCTCTCTTCACACCGAGTTTTGTTCCCGTACACTTTTGAAGCCATATTCCTACAGTTGTATCATTTCTATATAAGAGGGGTAATGATGGGGGGACGTTTGATGTGTATTGAGAAATTCTTAAAGACACCACTGCACGGCTGTTAGTTAGTGCCTTCTAGCGATGTTTGTAAATTAGTAGCTGCTCTCTCTCTTCGCTGAATTCGTTCCCTTACCCCCAAAGGCATTGCTCCTATAATTGTATCGTTTTTAGATACACTATTACCATCCAGAACAGGTCTCTACTGTATGATACACTTACTTCTCATGTAATTCTTTTGTTGCTAAGTTCCCTTTTTCATGGGCAAATTACAGTTTGCCACTGTCTTTACCCCATCAGATTCCGTGTTGGATACTGTTAGTGGGTATTATACGGAGGGTTAACAGCACGATTTAACAGAGAGTTCACAGTGTACTTGTGAGATATATAGCAGTTTGGGGGTGTTTATTCATAGAGTAACCCTTAGGTTATTACCTTAGGCCACTTTATCCCCATCCAGCACGCTCTCACATTTATTGATATCCTCCCGACTTTTTATTTATTTTTTCATTATTATTTTTCCTTGTTCTGTTTTTGTTATTTGGCGTATTGTGCCCCCTTTTTTGTTTATTCATTATTATTTCATTTTGTTTTTGGGTCCCTACTTCAAGCATTTTTATGCAGCAACTATTAAAAGTTATGTTTTATTTCCTGTACATATGTATGGATATTCACTAGGGGGCGCCCTACTCTCTCTGACCCACCAGGTCTGCTTTTCTAAAACCTGCATCAACTGTGTAATTTTCCATGGGAGTTTTGCCATGGATCCCCCTCCGGCATGCCACAGTCAAGGTGTTAGTCCCCTTGAAACAACTTTTCCATCACTTTTGTGGCCAGAAACAGTCCCTGTGGGTTTTAAAATTCGCCTTCCCATTGAAGTCAATGGCAGTTCGCCGGTTCGCGAACGTTTGCGGAAGTTCCCGTTCGCCAACCGAAAATTTTGTGTTTGCGACATCACTAATTCAGTGTTTGAATTAAAATCAGTGCTTTCGTTTAGGATTCAGAAGATTCACAGAGCACCGATTTAAACTGAATAGGAACTAAATGCATCGAGCAGGCTAAACATTCAATATCCCATGTTGCAGTTTAATATGTAAACTAAACCTAACTCAGTTAGTCTTGCTCATGCAGCCTGTTTACTGAATTATTCAGACTGAACTTCATCTGGTATACCTGTGGTAAACATGGAAGTTGACCAAAGAATCAATTGAATAGGAAAGACGTGTCCTATTTGGCTGAGAACAGAAAAAAGTCTGGTGTAGTAGGGGAGACCTTTTATGCTTACATTCTTGTTAGTTGTTTAATTGTTCCCTGTCCTGTCCCAGTTGTGGTTTGAAATACCCATAAGTGAGTACAATTACATTTGGTAATAGTAATATCCCGTGGATGTAGGGCAAAAAGTAACATCCACAGGACGCCCTTGAAAACCAGAGCAATCTGAATGTACCTTTCCTGGTTAAATACTTTCTTATTATTATCATCATCTTAAATAATCATATTTTATAGTCTCCATTTCTTAATAAAGTTAATTTATTCTCTTTTATTTAAGAGTTGAAGCAACACATTACACATATATTTATATTGTTCCAATCTCTATAAATGTTAGTTACCTGATGAGCACTATTTAGTCAATTGTTTTTTAACAGAACTTGCATAACCTATAACTAAGCATTGTTATTTACTTCTCTAGTTGCATAAGCTATTCTCATTGGCATACCTTTTTGATACCTAAATTCTATAATAATTAGTGCAATACATTTATTTAATTTTAAAAATTGTGAACTCATTTCCAAAGGTTCACAATCAATGTCTTAATTATTTCATTTATTTGCATGTTTAGAGATTAATTGTTTGGTCTTTGTTTCTTTTGATATATATACTGTTACCATGTTATGAATACATTTTCTTTCTTTAACCAGAAATTGATTGTGATTACTTTTGATAATTATCCACAAGGCTATACCGGTTTATCAATACCTGTAAAAACTCAATGCATAAACTTAATACATCATTTAGATTTGTTTCTTGACTATGAATATAAAACCTTTGCAAATACTCATACACCGGGCTCAACATTTCATATATATACATTTTTATACCTGTATATGAAATGTTGAGCCCAGTCTGTGAGTATTTACAAAGTTTTTAAATATATTCAAAAAAGCAAAAAACAAAACAAAAACAAAACACACTTTTATGGTACTTTACCAATCATCTTTGCAAATTGTTGTTTCCCTATAAAAGAAGTTTCATAATATCCATAGTCTTGAAAATATTTAGAAAAACAAAACAAATTAATGGTATAATTAACTATACGTACTTAAAGTACTTATTTGTTGTCTCAAGCCCACTTAATTGTAGCCAAATATTAAATTAACTTTTAATATCTACAATGCTTGATGTTATTTTTATTGATAAATGACTGTAGAAGAATCTTCAGAATTGGTCACAGGAACCGAACTCACTCCCAGTGGCCACAGGTGCTCCGGAACAGGGCCAGCAATCCCAACACGTCAAGGCAGCAAGAAAGATTCCCAGCCACTCAAAATGTAAAAGTCGCAGTCAGATTTATTGCAACAAAATAGACAGCAACATTTCAACCTAACAAGAGGTATTTTTCAAGCTAACACCACACAGCAAACAAAAGTGCGTATATAGCAAACAATTCCAGGAGAAGGATCAAACAATAATTGCATTTGCCTATAATTAGTATTATTCGGCAAATTGCCGGTGGACGCAATTACTATATTTCCTATGTTCTTAGCTTGTTCAGGGGCTTAAGTGCTGTTTGTGTGTTTAATCACACGACAGGCTATAGCCTTGACACTCAGTCCAGTTCGCGCACTTGTGCGCACGCTCTGAAATGCCGTTTGTGTGTTTGATCACAGGAACGGCTATTACTTTGATACTTATGCTGCCACATAAGAAGGGCGTTCACATTTTTGCATTCCAACAGCCCTGTATGCGTTCCAATTACCCAGAAATGATTTCTTTAAACACCCGGACAGATGTTTTTACCGGTTTATTGTATATTACATTTTTCTTTTTATCTTTTTGCTCTGTCTCTCCTCTACATGGCACATAGGGGTAAGTTAGTAATGGGATTATATTATGAATATTATATGATTATATGTATTTTATTTATGTTTGTATACTTTTTATATGATCTGTGTATTTTATATGATCTGTGTATTTCTGCACTAATTATAGACCCATGTTAATGACTGAAGTGAATTATTGTTTGACCTTTCTCCTGGCATTGTTTGCTATATATGCACTTTTTTTTTGCTGTGTGTTGTTAGCTTGAAAAAGACCTCTTGTTAGGTCAAAACGTTGCTGTCTATTTTGTTGCAATAAATCTGCCTGCGGCTTTCACATTTTGAGTGCCTGTGAATCTTTCTTGCTGCCTTGTAGAATAATCTTCAACTCCAAAGAATACTGTTGATGCTTTGCATTCCCTGTTTGTGATGGTTTTATCTTGTTTTAAAAAAATAAATGTACATTAACATGTAATAATAGGCTTTGATTTTCTTTCCCTAGAGTAAAATTTAATAATGGATTATGTGTTTAGACAGAAAGGACACTATAATGCAGCTAAGATGACCCTTTTGGTAGCGGGGCATTTTAATATGCAGAAGTCAAACTAATATAATTTAAGTCTGTTCCTTCAACAAAGATAAAACTCTGAAATCACCAAGAAATGTATTCTAAACAAAAGACTATAGGTTTCAGCTCTGATGAGCTACGTTTTTTTTTATCCGTAAGATCATCCAATTATATAGAACACTGAATGCAATCTTAGCACAGTTAATAATGTCTATTCATATAAATTAATACTGTAATGTAGTGAATGCAGCACATTTTACTAAAAAGTTCATTTGAGTTGTGATCATTTCTTTTTCTGGTGAAAAGGTCAAACAATAAACATTGTAGCATTCGTATATAAGCACATTTATCATTAAATAACCTTACATACAGAAAATCTACCTTACATCCAGCAACTCTACCTATCATTCAGAAACACTACCTTACACCCAGCAACTCTTTATGTTCAATTTAGGATACATTTAAGGATAAAGCTATTCATAACCATGCCTCTGCTAACTTCCCCTCACTCATTGACAGATATGCTCCAGCCCGGTCTCTTTGACCTGCTACTGTCCCATTTTCACACCTGCACCCCAGTGTTTCACCTGCAGAACTTCTCCAGGGTTGCACCCTCCTTATGAAATGCCTTCGCTCTGCATATTCAACTCTCCCAGTCTCTGCTGTACCCAAAGAAGATGAGTTAATGAGGTAAAAAAAAAAAAAAATCAGGGATTTTTACTAAAATGAGAATTGTGTGGATTTAAAATTTTAGATCATAATACCAAACTAAAAATAAAGCTGACTTGGAGACTTTTTTTCCAATTCAGCCATTTTCACTTTAAATTTGAAATTCAATTTGAATTCACTTTGACTTGTTGACAATCGTCACTAGTAAATAATGGTAATAGTTATTCACAAAAGTGAGAAATGCAAGCCAACCAATCAGAGCACTCTCCTAATATCTGAATGCATGTGAAATATACACTTTTCCTGCCATAAGGTTGTCGGACAGGAATTTAAACAAGTGTTTCCAAATTCTAAGGCAGTGATGTCACCACTGCTCTAACCGGCTGATAAAAAATAGTGTGAAAGCAGTGGTGGGATGGAAAAGAAACATCCTTAATTCTTTAAAAAAAACATGTAGTCACTCAGACTATTTTATCTCAATTAAGTGGCTTGGGTGCAGATGCCATGTCATTTTAACCCTGCAATGTTAAATATATTTTTATAGAAATCACAATATTTACATTGGATGGTCAAGTCCATCTCTAGTGTTGATCATACTGACAGTCAATAGAGGCTCTTCTGTTGCACTGACCAAGTAAAACTCGGACTCGTGGTATCCAATCCCCATAGGAAAGAATTGATTCAATGCTTTCCTATGGGGATGCTTGTGGCTATCACCATGCAGCATGCGCATCAGGACCCTAGTGCTCTTCTATAAGGAGCATTGGATTAGAACATTGTAAAGGAAGCCATGCCTCATCTGTGACATTGTGGGAAGAGGAAGCATTGGCACTGTAAAACATTAAGTAAAACTTTGTTTCTTTATTTTGATGGCAAATAGTGAGGGAAGGGATATACTTAGGGCCAATGACACTAAAGTGTTAGGAATACAGGTTTGTATTCCTAACGCTTTAGTGTTTCTTTATGTTTTTCCTTAGATTTTCCTTAGATTTTGCTTAAATAAAAAATGTTTTAATAAAGGTTTTTATTCCTAACGCTTTAGTGTTTCTTTATGTTTTTCCTTAGATTTTCCTTAGATTTTGCTTAAATAAAAAATGTTTCAATAAATGTAAAAGACGGAAGATGTAACAGTTTTTATTTTATAATCATCAATAAACGCGTTACAACATTTTTGCTTTTTGTTTTCGATGTTTTGCTTTTTTGGAATTATTACATTTTGCATAATGTAAACACAAACATTTACTGTATAGTTTATTTAAGAATGTGCAAATTTTAGGTTGCCATTATTTTTGCTTACATTTGCCCTAGTAAACATTTACCTACAAGAGTTGAAACTTCTCATACATTGTGGTAATAATGTTTGGAACATAAAATGTTCAAGCTTATTCATAATGTAAAAAAAAGACAGATAAAATATAGATATTGTTTCAAAAGACAAGATGGGACAGGGACTTTGGAATACAGCAAGCAAGCCAGCAATATGTATAGCGATAAAAAGGTAATGTACTCCATAAGTGAAATGGTACATTAGTAAACTAATAGTGTAACATCTGGCTGCCAAGTTTTATAAAAGACTATACAAATTAAACTAACAATGTCACGAACATAAAAAGTCTACTTTTGAACTCACATTGTCCATATATGGAATTAAAAATATTTACAATCTGTTAAGATTAATTTGTATTGAAATATTCTAAGAAATAGTATAAGATAATCATGCTGACAGTAATATAAAATGAATATTGAACTTTTTCTTAAATATTTGTTTTTGTGCATTTACCTTCCTTTTTTTTAATAAGACCTTTAATATCTTTACTCCTAGCATTGTTAGTAGAAGGTACAAGTACAAATGTATGATAACTCTTTATTGAGGTGGTGGTGTTCTATAGCATGCTAATCATAGCGTGGCAATAAAGACCTAAAAAGTTATTAAAATTCTAATTGGCTACTAACAGTCTCAGCTATTGAAGGCCAAACAGCTTAAGCCCTAGTTCTCATTTCCTCTTAGAAAAAACCTTCCCAAAAACATTTCTACAACACTGTGGTGACACATTTAATATGATACACCAGATATAGAAAGTGGAAATATGTCAAAACCTTTTCCAGGTTTTAGTTAAACTTGTGTACAGGCAAACAAAATTATGCATTCCCAAACTTTTTGAAATTCTGATTTTTCAGCTGTTTAGTAGATGTTTCTTAAATTTTGTATTCGTATGTTGGATTATTATAAAACAGATAAACCACCTTCATCCATGGTTTGTTATGAATGCCAATGAAACCACTGCTTAGTAGTTTCACTCAAACTGTGCCTTTTGAGTATTTGAGTACGCACTGTTTTTGAGTGATAAGTGTTAGGTCAGTAACTGATAATCAAAATATGAATAAGAGCGAAGATAGCAACATTTAAAATGTTAAATTCACGTACTTTATTTCACCCCTTGGAGCTATTAAAAGTTCAATATTGGTAGATAAAAATGCAATCTTGATGCAATAAAGTGCCTCCGAAGGTTCAAGCTTCAAACTTGACAGTCTCTGTTTACGTACTTTGTGTTCTCAACTTTATCAAGTCAATTAAACCCATGCAGGTAATGTCTTTAAATAGGAACACACATGCACAGATCCCCTCCTCTCTACCAAGGAAATGAACTCCTTAAAGATCGTACTCTTTTGGCCATGTTGTACGTTAAGGATTAAGGTTAAGGCTGTTCTCACACTTTTGTGGTGTTTTTGTTTAGCTGTAATTTTTCTCTCTCTTTTACTGTTCCCATACAAATTATATATTGTTTTTTCAGGACACGATGGGCTTTCTTTACATACCATTATTTGTATCATGTCATATAATTTACTTTAAAAAAATAAATAAAAATATGGTGAAAAATTGTTTTTTGACTTTTATTTGAAAAATCTTTTACTCATCTACAAAAGCGAATGAAAAAAAACCTGCTAAATAGATTCAAAATTTTGTGTTGAGTTTAAAAACAGTGTTTACAGCTTTTTTGCTTTTTGTGTGTGCAAATTATAGGGCTATAAGTACAAGTAGGACATTGCTGTTTTAAAATATATATTTTTAAAACGTATCAATAGTGACATTGTAACACTTATCTCTCATAAATCTCTGAATCACACCTCGCATGTACATATTTTTTTAAAGTAGACAACCCAGGGTATTCAAAATGGGGTATGTCCAGTCTTTTTTAGTAGCCACTTAGTCACAAACACTGACCAAAGTTAGCATTTATATTTGTTTGTGTGTTAAAAATACAAAAAACAATTATGAACGCAAACTTTGGCCAGTGTTTGTGACTAAGTGGCTACTAAAAAAGACTGAACATACCCCATTTGCAATACCTTGAGTTGTCTTCTTTTACAAATGGTATGCTATCATGGAGGTAATTCTCATTCCTGGGCTACAACACGCTCTCAAAGGCAACATAACCAATCTGGCAAATTGAAAAAAAACTGAAAATCAAGCCTTATATTTGACCACGTAACTTTCAAAAACGCTATAAAACCTGTACATGGGGGGTACTGTTATACTCAGGAGACTTCGCTGAAGACACATATTAGTTTTTTGAAACAGTAAAATGTATCACAACAATGATTTCATCAGTGAAAGTGCAGTTTGTATGTGAAAAAAATGCAAAACAACTTCTCTTTCACTGACAATATCATTGCTGTGATATGTTTTACTGTTTTGAAACACTACTATTTGTGTTCAGCGAAGTCTCCTGAGTAAAAAAGTACCCCCAATGTACAGGTTTTAGGGTGTCATGGAAAGTTACAGGGTTAAATACAGTGCTAGCAAAAATACATTCTCTAGACTTTCGGCCTGGGTTGTCAGGCAGATCCCTCAAATTGCAATCAATAAAATTACTTAATTATGTAAAAATATTACATAAATATGCACATAAAATGTAAATATATATATTTGTGTATATATATATATTTATATATATATATATATATATATATATAAATATTTATATATTTGAAGTCTACTTGTATATTTATGAAATTATTTATGTAATTATGTATATGGTTATATATTTCATATTTTTATTTATTTATATATACATAGATATATATAATTTTATTCTAAGTGTATTTTGATATATATATATATTAATTTCAAAATACAGTTAGAATAAAATATATATAATTTTTTTTGAGAATTTATTTATTGGTATTTTTTAAAATATATTGTACAAACATGAAAAACATACAACAAACAGTAAAATGTATACATATACAATTGCAGAGAAGCATATATATTATATTGCACATCGTGTTTATCAGCATCAATATTGAGCAATTTGCCTGTGTAACGGACCGTTTCAGCAGACAAGGGGTTAAAATCCGTTTAGGCGATATGCCCCTTTCTGAGAGACAGGCACAGCTACTGCAGAACACCAAACTCCCGAACTGGATACAAAATAGCACTCCGAACTGGAACCTCACGAATAGCTGCTAGCAGACGAACAGGAAAAGCAGACAATCAGCTTACACTCCTGGCAATCAGTCTCTATCAGCATACAGTGAATCCCCCCAAGAACGAGATAAGGCTCCGTGTTGAGGGTCAAGCAGAGGTCTGAGGTGCTGGCACACCCAGCCTGGTTTTTATTACGGTTGTGCACATACAGGACACACCCAGGGGGAGGCATAAAATAACCAATCAAGTAACAGTACAACCCACACATCCCCTCCCCTCAGATAAGCAATTAACATAATTATTACACACAGTAAAAATACAGCTCTGTAACTTTAAAACCATACATCACATTCACATAAAAATACATATCCACAATCAATCCATTCAGGGGAACAACATATTAAAAATGGCATGAATCAGACCAGGGGTTCAAAAGTTAGTAAAAGTATCTTTTGGGCCCTGGCTGGCAGCATGGCAAAATCTGGCTCACACAGGTTTTACAGAGGCCTCTATCCTGGAGACAATGGGGGGAAGTAATCCAATTATCCAGGGATAGAGGCAGACTCCATTGCGCACATGGTTACACAAAGACAGTAAAACACTTTAAAATACATAAAGTTACTTTTTATACATAACACACAGACATGTAACATACCCAGATAGCTGGGATCTGAACGCACAAAACTACCGAATAGCGCGCAGATCCTATTCACACAGTTCAATTGCCATGGAGCTAAAGTCTTTCCCATAGTCTTTCATTATATGAATAGGCTCCATGGCATAGCTATCTGGGGGTATCACCGCTCACACAGGGCAAGTACCGAATGGCCCCACTGTGTTTAAAGGGCCAGAATGAGTTACATGCACTCTGTTAGGGCCGAATACTGTTTTTAAAGGGCCCAATCTCCCAGGGACCATAATCACATGGCAAGAGGCTGGCAAGCAGTCCTCTCCAGGCCCAAGTGGTGAAGGGCACTTCGTCACAACCTGCTCTCCACAAAATATACTTCAAGCATACAATCTTCAATAGAGGAGAAAGTGCCGGAAACTAAATGTCCTTCACTTCCAACTCTACTCTCATACAAATAATAAACAAATAAATAGACAAACAAAAAACAGTAAAGTTGACATTTCTAACTTTATCATTCATATTGTAAATTATACCGCTCCTAGTTCATATTAGATTCCCCCTTTTCTAAAAATTCCTATTTAATGTTAAGTAGTCTTTCCTCTGTTGGATTTTCGAGGACCTTTATCCATTTATCCCATATATCATATTGACGAATATTAATACTTAAATTGGAAGCTATACCCCTTTCCATTTTACATTGGGTTATAATGATTGCCTTAATTTACGACCATGAATCGATTGATGTCTTTTTCCATTTTTTTGCTATGGACATCTTAAAAGCCATCAGAGCGTGTATCAGCAAACATTTCTTATCTTTAGTTAATTGCGGGAGGTTTAAATGTAAGAGCAAAATATCTGGAGTCCAGATATGCGTGATATCCAAAAGGTTATTTATATGACCCAAAAATTGATCCCACGCTTCCCTAATTGGAGCGCACTCCCACCATATGTGTAATTCATTCGCCCCATCATTACCACATCTCCAGCATCTAGAGATCTCTTCTTTCGAAAATTTCTGGATCTTATTTGGTGTCATATACCATCGATTTAGAAGCTTATAATGAGCTTCCCTGAAATTTAAGCAGTGTACCGTAGAGTACACTGTTTGAAGAGCCCTATTCCATTCCTTTATATCGATTTCTATTGATAAATCTCTTTCCCATTTGATTTTATCTAGGGGCTGAACAGGTCCTTTTATACTTTTCATAATCTCAACATATCTGGTTAATATTTTTGTGTCTTTCTCTGAGTCTATTAGTTCATTTAATTTAGTTATTGAGGATGACTTCGATATACTACCTAGGGAACTTTTCAGAAAACTTTTAATCCTAATAAAGTTAAAAGTCTGTGAATATGAAGCACCAAAGATTCTCCGTATCTCAGCAAAGGAGATAATCCTACTATCCTCTAATATATCCGCTACTTTTTTGATCCCATTACCAATCCATTCTGACGTATCTAGATTTTCCATCCAGAACTCCAGATTTTTGAAGGGCAAAGCGGGTAATATTTTATTTCTTAGTTTTAATTGTTTTTTAAAGTAAGTCCAGAGCTTTACAAGGGGTTTTGTTATCAGATTATCGGAAGAACACCCTATATTTCTATTTCCACTATTATTTCTTATAGACCACATTAGGCTGACATTATTATATGGGACAGTAATATCTTCCCCTTCTATTTCAAACCAGTTTTGTGAGATTCTAAGCATGAATAATTAAGGGAAGGGTATGCATCAGCTGAGCCGCTTGATGATATAAGAAGATATTTGGAAAACCAATACCTCCTTGTTTATGTTTCAAATATAAGAGTTGTGGGAGTTGTATGGCAGATGGCAGATGGGGATTTACCTTTGGCTATGCTTGTACTAGAGGGTGGGGGGGGGGCTGAAATCTTCTTACACCCGTGTTCTCACCACATTAGTTCAGCCACTGATCCTCACCATCCATCCTGCTCTCCCATCCTCATTTGCCCATGGATGATGGTAGTAGTAGTAGAGGTACTTGATAGGTGCTGACAGTCAAATGAAGCCCAAGTGGACCTGCAGCCAATCACCTTTTCAGCTGACCGAAAAAGAAATATACTTACTTTCCACCTCTCCTAGCAACTTTCTCCTAGGTTGTTACAGTCAATTGAAGCCCAAGTGGACCTGCAGTCAATCACCTATTCAGCTGACAGAAAAAATATACTTAATGTCCACGTCTCCTAGCAACTTCCAGACCTTATTACAACCTTTACCTATCCTGCTAATAGACAAAAAGAGATATTTGATTCCCACTTTTACAGAAACTTTCAGGTATTGACTGAAGCTTGGAAGATATTCCACTTCATTTATTCCACCCTTTGTTACATTTTATCATTTTTACTATAACAATGTTGCCCATCTTTATCTATACAACACTCTCCCCACCACCCCACCACACCACCCCACCCCAAAACAAAACATTTTTCCTACTACAAACAGTAAGTGTCAGTGGATAGGCATCGCAATAACCAACTTCCAGTCTCACTCTAGGATCAAATAGACTGTTATTAAAAAGAATATATCTACCTCCAA
Organism: Pelobates fuscus; assembly: GCF_036172605.1. Taxonomy (NCBI): domain Eukaryota; kingdom Metazoa; phylum Chordata; class Amphibia; order Anura; family Pelobatidae; genus Pelobates; species Pelobates fuscus. The sequence goes on along the minus strand of NC_086318.1, from coordinate 173,452,433 downwards.
AATCAAAGTTTGTGTAAGTGGCACTGTGTCACTGGCAAATGCTAGGCAGAGCAGAAACATAACCAGTCTCATACTATGATCCATGACCCAGGCTATCTATCTCCCACCAGCTAGGCATGTACAGCATATAGCAAACCTAACCAATCTCACACTAGGATCAAAAACACAGGCAATTTCCTTCTCAAAGTTTTTGTAGGTGAAACTGTCAGTAGCTAGATTGGTACAACATTAACTTAAACCCAACCAGTTTTACAGCAAGGGCAAAACCATGAAAACTCGATCTGCTTGTCTGTCTGTCTCAAAGCTGAAGATAACATTTCTAGAGGAATGCTAATGTATTATTTTTCCTCCTATTTTCCTCTCTATTGGTCACTTTACTTGGTCTGTGAATGAGATGACCATTTAGTAACTTTCTCTCAATCATCATTTATATGGGGCCTTATGGCCTATAGCTTTTAAAGGACAAGGGTGTGAATCTTTTTAAACATAGAAATATAGAAACATAGAATGTGACGGCAGATAAGAACCATTCGGCCCATCTAATCTGCCCAATTTTCTAAATACTTTCATTAGTCTCTGGCCTTATCTTATAGTTAGGATAGCCTTATGCCTATCCCACGCATGCTTAAACTCCTTTACTGTGTTAACCTCTACCACTTCAGCTGGAAGGCTATTCCATGCATCCACTACCCTCTCAGTAAAGTAATACTTCCTGGTATTATTTTTAAACCTTTGTCCCTCTAATTTAAGACTATGTCATCTTGTTGTGGTAGTTTTTCTTCTTTTAAATATAGTCTCCTCCTTTACTGTGTTTATTCCCTTTATGTATTTAAATGTTTCTATCATATCCCCCCTGTCTCGTCTTTCCTCCAAGCTATACATGTTAAGATCCTTTAACCTTTCCTGGTAAGTTTTATCCTGCAATCCATGAACCAGTTTAGTAGCCCTTCTCTGAACTCTCTCTAAGGTATCAATATCCTTCTGAAGATACGGTCTCCAGTACTGCGTACAATACTCCAAGTGAGGTCTCACCAGTGTTCTGTACAATGGCATGAGCACTTCCCTCTTTCTACTGCTAATACCTCTCCCTATACAACCAAGCATTCTGCTAGCATTTCCTGCTGCTCTATTACATTGTCTGCCTACCTTTAAGTCCTCAGAAATAATCACCCCTAAATCCCTTTCCTCAGATGTTGAGGTTAGGACTCTATCAAATATTCTGTACTCTGCCATTATCTTGCACTTATCCACATTAAATGTCAGTTGCCACAACTCTGACCATTTTTCTAGTTTACCTAAATCATTAGCCATTTGGCTTATCCCTCCTGGAACATCAACCCTGTTACATATCTTAGTATCATCAGCAAAAAGACATACCTTATCATCAAGACCTTCTGCAATATCACTAATAAAAATATTAAAAAGAATAGGTCCAAGTACAGATCCCTGAGGTACCCCACTGGTGACAAGCCCAAGCTTCAAATATACTCCATTGACTTCAACCCTCTGTTGCCTGTCACTCAGCCACTGCCTCACCCATTTAACAATATTGGAATCCTAACTTAAAGATTGCAGTTTATTGATAAGCCTTCTATGTGCAACAGTGTCAAAAGCCTTACTGAAATCTAGGTAAGCAATGTCTACTGCACCACCCTGATCTATAATTTTAGTTACCCAATCAAAAAAATCAATAAGATTAGTTTGGCATGATCTCCCTTTTAGTAGCAGTAGTACATGTCTAGACCTGTTCTGCAAAGACTTATAAAGTCTCTGAATCTAAAAGAGCTTAAGGGAACTATATCCTATGCTCCAAAATGTACAGTCTAGCTTTAATGTCAGACCTCTTTGGATAAAAGGGATATAAGCCTGAAATAAAGTTCCACAGTAATCTATGTTGACAAAAAAAGAAGGCAAAAAAAGTTAATTTGTGACTATAGAATGACAATCAGTTTCTGTTTTTGCAAAAAAAAAACATTTTTTTTTTAAAAATATCTATAGAATCTAACAAGACAATCTTCAATGTCTTTATTGTTCTTACTGTAAAGAACACATTCATTCTGTTTTACATTAATGTTAATGAACAGCTTAGCACTTAGGGGTTTGTACTTACCCTATATATATTTGTATAGTGCTATTATCTCCCTGCTGAAATGCTTTTTTTTCTGAAGAAAACAAATGCAATTTCCTAATGTTTTTTTTATAACTGTTTACCACTCCACGTAATAATGTAGTTTGCCTCTGTTTTTCTAGTCCTGCACTATCCATTTTTTTTTAAAATGGTGCCCAAACTATTAACACATATTTAATGTGAGGTCTTACCATTATTTTATAAAGAGACAAACTTATATTATGCCCATATGAATCAATACCCCTTTCTTTTTTTTTGAATTCTTTATTTTTGTTGTGCAGTGTATAACAAAAAGCTTGATCAGCCACAACAGCAGTCTCAAGCAATCATAACGTGGCATATGATATTACAATACAGTTTTAGTCATGTATGAGAAACTAAGGCACATTAGTTAAACGTTTGTGCATAGAGGTGTCTGCACTTCATTTTATTTTTAGGCATATGATATTTGAGAAACAGGCTAGTCTAATAGGTAAAACATGTTAATAACAAGATAAAGCCTAGAGCCCTGTAGAATAGAGAACAGTCTCGCTGGTCCGATATACGGGCTTTGATAGGTTCAACCAATTTGTCACACTAATCACAGCATGGGTCCACTATGTGTAGCATGTACTGATTTGGCGTGACTGGACTACTGGATAATATGAGTCTGCAAAGAAATATTTGTGTATGCTTTTGGCTTGCCATGCTAAGCCTGTTATGCCGTCACGTTAATTTTGTCTGTGCATGGGTGTAGTTGAGCGGTGATCTATAGATACGATATGAACATGCACTGGGGCTGCTTGTACATAGTTTAAGGCATAACGTGTGTTGTCTATTGGAGCCCTTGTGGCAGGTACGTCCCTGGGACGCGTCCCCCAAACACTCGGTGAAGTCAGAACACTATATACAGTTTACACCATTAAGCGCTATCTGAAAGCGGTAGGTAGGAGAGAAGATATCAAAAAAGGCTAACAAAAGGAAACAAAAACAGAAAACATAGGCAACATTATCATGAGCAGCCATAGAGAATTTATAGTCCCCTTCTGAATGATTCAGGTGGTGTTTGCAGTGTGCGTGTTGCGGGCGGGTCCACCCGGGACAAAGGGTATAGAGGTAGCCGGATTCCACTTGTGTGGCCTACGGGGCGTGCAATGTCGCTGCATGGCGTCTGCCGGAAGGCCCAGAGTGGGGAGGAGGGCTTCGGCCTCCTGTAAGTCCGTTACAAGGTGTGTAACCTCTCCATGAAGCACTTGGAGTGTACAGGGCGAACGCCATCGGTATTTTACGTCGCGCTCGCGGAGCAGGGCGGTGAAAGGCCTCAGAGTAGAGCGCCAGGCCATAGTCCCCCTTGATAAGTCAGAGTAAAGCGACAATGTCATGTCCTCAAAGACAAGCGGCGCGGTATTTCGGACGGCGGCCAGTATTATTTCTTTGTCCTGTCGCCTCTGGAATTTGATGATCAGGTCCCTGGTTGCTGTTGGTGGGGCCGTTGGTGGTTTAGGGATCCGAAACATGCCCTCGAGGCTCACTCCCTTGGCCTGCTTCGGTGGCAGTATTGTGCTCACCAGGCGCCTTACGAGGTGGGGGAGTTCAGCCTCTGGGACTGATTCGGCTATGCCTTGAGGTTCTGGGCACGTCTGGAGTCCTCCATTGCTGCCATGGCCTGTTCCACCCTTATGTGTTTTTGTTGTATAAGTTTCAGCTCCTGTTGGAGTGAGTTAATCTGCCCGGTATGTGTGTGGGAGTTTTGCTCCACGGTCGCCACGCGGTCAGTGAGGCCTTTTATGTCTCTCCTCATGCCTGCCACGTCCTCCTGGATGTTCCGTCTGAGCTCTGCCAGCAGCTCCTTCATTTCCGATTTTGTGACCGGAGCTGTGTCGGGCTGCAGAGCCGGTTGTGTGGTAGGTTTCTCCTGAGCCCGTATCACGGGCATACTAATCTCGTCCGGCTCGGAGATAAGGTCGTCGGAATCCTCTAGGCCGTCCATGTAAGCGGCCATGACAGGCTCTGGGGCGCCATGCACTCGCCGCCACAGGTCACCTATGCTGGTGCCCTGCCGAGGTGGATCGGGCCTAGGTTTCTTGCTCTTCCTGCCCATGTCTGCTGCCTACTCGGGTGGCTGGTCCGCTTTTTGGGGGTAATATTTCGGGTTTTTAGGGTCTTTTAGGCTGATTTCGTCGGGAGCTCACTGTGGATGCGACCTATCGGTTCGGCAGTTTGCTCCGCCCCCGATCAATACCCCTTTCTATACATGATAGCACTGTACTTTAACCCATACTAGGTCCCTTATTCCATAATGCATTACTTTGCATTGACCTGTATTGAATCAAATCTGCTGCTTGCCTGCCTAGTCCTACAAATTATCCAAATTCCTCTGTAGAGAAGCTATATCATGTTTAGACTATTATCTTACCTAGTTTTGTAATATTACAGTAGAAAAAAAAAGACCAAGCTTGTATTTTGCATTATATTGCAAACACTGTAGAATCAAAACAGATGAAAAAGATAGGGTTAACACTAACAATCTGCCAGGGCATAAATAGACATGTTCATAAAATCCCCAACAAGTTGTTCGGCCCAGAGCCTTTTACTTGTATTAGACATTAGCCTCCTATTTTAAACTGTGGTTTGTCCTCTTGTCTGAAGGCAGTCAACACTTCCACAATTAAATGTGAGGTGAGACAAGTGACAGCTTGGTGTTAATAAAGAAGCAGATTGAAGAAGCAAGAGAGATATAAAAAAAAAAAAAAGATGCAATACCTTATACATTTTGTGATATGCAATTAAGTCATGGCATCCACATCTTGGAACAGTTTTCATCTCTAACTTGGTCCCACTATGAGCGATTTCATATCATGTTAATTGCTTCACCCTTTGTGGACAATGCCGGAGTTTGGGAATCGCCTGTTGTTTCCATAAGAGTGGTATTAAGGCCTTTGCAAGGTTAACCCCTTAAGGACAGAGCTTCAGAAGCTTGACTTACGCTTAATGACACAAGCAATTTTTGCATTTTCTTGCTGTTTGCGTTCAACTGCAATTTGCATCTCTCTCATTTATTGCACCGACACATATTATATACTGTTTTTTAAAGGACAGAAAGGGCTTTAATTTGATATAACATATATATATATAAATGCTTACTTATTATAAAAAAAATACAGAAAAATGCAAAAAAAAGAAAAATATTGGTTTTTTTTTACAGTTTTTGCAATCATAATGTGTGCATAATTAGTGCAGGTTAAGGAAAGTAATTAAAAATAAATTCATTTATTTGTTCTGATTTACAGAATATATAATGTGTCTGGGATTTTAAGTTTTTTTTGGTAGTTACAGGTCACAAAGCACAAGGAGTAAAATAAAATTTTAATGTGGAGCGATTTTAGAATTTGGTATGTTTGTCTTGTAAGCCTAATAGCCATAAAATAAAACAAAATTGCCACACAAAAGTATATATTTATATAAAGTAGACATCACAGGCTATTTACCTAAGGTTGTTTTGACACTTTCTACGTAGCCATTTTACCGCCAACCTCTGCTAAATATTGGAGTAAAATTGTGTTTTTTGGGGGTTTTCGCACACAAACGTATAACAAAGAACTTCTCATGTGTATTTTGTAAAGTTGGTGTGTGCTATTCCTGTACAAAGTTTTATTATGTGTTCAGTTACTTCTGCTGAGTACAACGGTACCCCCATTGTATGTCTTTGGCACTATTTCGTGAAGCTACAGTGCCATATAGGAGACCTGTCCTTTTCAGTATTCACAGTAGAATTTTGAGAGACGGATTTAATGAGCCTATGCTTCCATTTGGGGTATTATAACAGTTTGACTGTTCAAAACCCCCCACAAAGTCCTACCATTTGTAAAAGTAGACACTCCAGGGTATTTCATAAGGTGCATATTGTGCCTTAACATGCCCCCATTTTTTTACCATTACATGCCAAAGTATGTGGTAAAAAATAATTTTGTGCATTTTTTACATACGGATTGCATTTTTGCTGGGCATTTTGTATATTTCATATGTGCCACTAAGTTCAAACCCCCCAAATTATGCTCAGCTAAGTCTTCTGAGTAAAAGGACACCCCCATTGTATGTCTATGGCACTATTTCGTGAAGCTACAGTGCCATACAGGAGACCTGTCCTTTTCAGTATTCACAGTAGAATTTTGAGAGACGGATTTAATGAGCCTATGCTTCCATTTGGGGTATTATAACAGTTTGACTGTTCAAAACCCCCCACAAAGTCCTACCATTTGTAAAAGTAGACACTCCAGGGTATCTCATAAGGTGCATATTGTGCCTTAACATGCCCCCATTTTTTTACCATTACATGCCAAAGTATGTGGTAAAAAATAATTTTGTGCATTTTTTACATACGGATTGCATTTTTGCTGGGCATTTTGTATATTTCATATGTGCCACTAAGTTCAAACCCCCCAAATTATGCTCAGCTAAGTCTTCTGAGTAAAAAGACATCCCCAATAAATGTCTTTGGCACTATTTTGTGAAGCTACAGTGGCATATTGGAGACCAAGCCATATCAGTTTTTACAGAACTTTGAATTTTGACACTGGGCCTATGTGCAATTTCCAAGCATCTTCGTAAGTTTTGAATTCAAACTACCCCACAAAGGCCTACCATTTCTTAAAGTAGACACCCCAGGGTATTTCAAAAGGCATATTTTGAACCTTAGCGTGGGATACTTCATATGTTGCTCAGCTATGTCAGCTGAGTATAAAAATACCCCCGTATGTACCTTTGCCAGGTATATGTGGACATCGGAGGGGCACATTTGGGACACAGCCATTCCATTTTTTTTCAAACTTTAAATTTTTACGCTGTGCCCATGTCCCATTTTAGAGTATTTTACCAGGCTATATAATCCAAATACCCCATAAAGCCATACCATTTCTTAAAGAAGACATCCCAGGGTATTTCAAAAGGCATATTTTGAACCTTAGTGTGGGATCATTTTTCCGCTAGCTTGTACCAGGTGTAGTGGTAATAAGCGTTTTTTCTGCCTTTTTGACACACAAAGTGAGTTTGCACAGTATATTTTGCAAACCTTATGTGTACCACCACTCTATAATACTTTATATGTTGCTCAGTTATGTCGGCTGAGTACAAAAATACCCCCGTATGTACCTTTGCCAGGTATATGTGGACATCGGAGGGGCACATTTGGGACACAGCCATTCCATTATTTTTCAAACTTTAAATTTTTACGCTGTGCCCATGTCCCATTTTAGAGTATTTTACCAGGCTATATAATCCAAATACCCCATAAAGCCATACCATTTCTTAAAGAAGACATCCCAGGGTATTTCAAAAGGCATATTTTGAACCTTAGCGTGGGATCATTTTTCCGCTAGCTTGTACCAGGTGTAGTGGTAATGAGCGTTATTAAATTAATTTTTTAACTTTTTCAAACTTTTTTACTTTTTAAAACTATTTTTTCAACTTTTGTTTTGCTTATTCATTTTTTTAAAGTTTCCTAAACTTTCGTAAAACTTTTTTTTACAGATTTAACATTTTTCTAAGCTTTTTCTTTTACCGTTAACCCCTAACTAGCAGTAAGCAGCACTAACAGTAAATTCCCCATTTTCCCATAACTCCCACCCACCCCAGCTAGCAAAATATTTAATTATACAATATTTAAATTAGTTAATTAAATTAATTTAACCCCTGAGGGTTAAAAAATAAATAAAAGTTAATCGTCAGGGGTTAAAAAAAAATTAGATCACAGTATAATACTGTGATCTGTATTTTGATCACTGTACGTAGTGATAGACTGGCAGGGAAGGGGTTAATTTTTATTTGGACTGGGTAAAGGGTTTTTTTTTTTTTTAATTTTTTACTTAAACGTTATTAAAACTTTTTTTTAACTTAATTTTTTAACTTTTTAAAGCTTATTTTAAAACTTTTTTTAACGTTAACCCCTAGTTAGCCTAACACTAAATCCCCCAATTCCCCACTAACTTCCACCCTCCCCAGCTAGCTAAATTTATAATTTTAAAATATTTAAATTAATTAATAAAATAAATTTAACCCCTGAGGGTTAAAAAAAAAAAAAGAATTAACCCTCAGGGGTTAAAAAAAAAATCAGATCATATTAAAATGTAATCCCTGCCAATTGATCACTGTAGTCAGTGATCAATTGGCAGGGTAGGGGTTAATTTTTTATTAAAATGGTAAAGGGGGGGTAAAGGGGGGTGGGATTTTAAATAAACTTTATTTTTTGAACACCAGGGGGCAGGATCAGCACTGATCCGTCTCCCTGCACTTCACACTGAACCCGGAAGTGCAGGGAGGCGGAGGTGAGTATGCAGAGCACATGTGCCCGCTCAGACATGCTGTCAGAGCGGGCACATGTACTGGGACAGCCCGATCCGGTGCTCCCGGTCTGCCTCTAATGCAGAGGCAGACCAGAGCACCATTAACCCCACGATCGCCGCGATTGCGGCGATCTGGGGTTAATTTTACCACGTGACGGACGAGGTCCGTCACCCGTCGTTAAGGGTATCCCCTGGATGACGGACCTCGTCCGTCACCCGTCGTGAAGGGGTTAATAAGGTTCATTTACAAAAAGAAAAGTCCTGCGCTCACTCCCATCACTCCTGGGCGGCAGCAACGACCACAGTACACATCAGCTCCAATACATATAGTAAAAACCAAAGAAAAAATACCTACGCTCTCTCCTTAATCCCTATGTATATTTAAACAAATGGAGGTCATTTAGTTACTCTAATGGCCACTGGAGGGAATTTCCACCTGCCCACGTCAAGGCAGACCCCCCTAGACGGGTCCTACTCTGACCCTTCACCTTGCTTCCTTGGGCTTCTGGCAAAGACATCTCTAATGAGACAGAAAGGGGTATTTTTTATATACACCTCTATATACTTATTAACCCTTAATAGGGAACACATGGGATGGGCGGCAGCATTGTAACCTAGCAGTGTGATACAAAAAGTGGATACAAATACAAAAAGAAAAGTCCTGCGCTCACTCCCATCACTCCTGGGCGGCAGCAACGACCACAGTACACATCAGCTCCAATACATTTAGTAAAAACCAAAGAAAAATAAAGTTACCTGCGCTCACCTTGCTTCCAGAGCTTCTGGCAAAGACATCTCTAATAAGACAGAAAGGGGTATTTTATACATAGGGATTAAGGAGAGAGTCCATTCTTTGGTTTTTATTATATGTATTGGAGCTGATGTGTACTGTGGTCGTTGTTGCCGCCCAGGAGTGATGGGAGTGAGTGCTGGACTTTTCTTTTTGTTATTAAAAGTCAGTGGTGTTCTATACCAGTGGTACCCAACCCAGTCCTCATGGTCTACCAATCATCCAGAATTTATGTATTTCACTTTTTATTCAAATAGAGATACTGACAAAACCTGGACTGTTGGAGACCACTGTTCTGTTTCACCATGTAAGTAGCTTATAATTAATATCTTGCATTTTAGAGTCTAGGAAAGACTTATGTGCTATCAGAAACATGTTTTCACACAGTTTGTTTCTGAGAACTGCAACCCTAAGTCCTATTTGCAGGCTGCCATGAACCTCAGGGGTAGGGCTTGTATTACAATAACTAGAAGTGTGTAATATCCTCTTTTAGGAGGATATTGCACCTTGCCACACTTAAAAAAATGTTCAGGAATGATTTGAGGAACACAACAAAGAGTTTAAGGTGTTGCCTTGGCCTCCAAATTCACCAGATGTCAATCTAATTGAGCATCTGTGGAATGTGCTGGAATAACAAACCTGATCTATGGAGACCCCACCTCAAAACTTATATAGAAAGGTTGTGCAAATTATTTAAAGCTTTAGTACCTCTCTGACCAGTCTTTCATAAGATCATGTTGATTTCTACTAAATATACTGTTGTTAAAATTAAGTCTTGAATATTATCACATAACAGCTCAAATAATTACCCACAGGTGTTAAGTTCACACGCTTGTAGTTGATGTTTTGAACCTTTTTTAAATATAGACACTGCATTTGCTTTCTCCAACCTTATGGTGCAGTTCCTGAAAGAGAAGAATCATAAAAGATTAAAAACAGTGGTAGGGATAATTCTACCCTTAGTACTTATGGGTGAATACCATCTATCCTGGGGCTTTGTTTAATTAACTTTATTTTATTGTTGTTGCACTATATCCCGTGTTAGCCGTATATGAAAAATTAGCCACAATATACAGGGAGTGCAGAATTATTAGGCAAGTTGTATTTTTGAGGATTAATTTTATTATTGAACAACAACCATGTTCTCAATTAACCCAAAAAACTCATTCATATCAAAGCTGAATATTTTTGGAAGTAGTTTTTAGTTTGTTTTTAGCTATAGCTATTTTAGGGGGATATCTGTGTGTGCAGGTGACTATTACTGTGCATAATTATTAGGCAACTTAACAAAAAACAAATATATACCCATTTCAATTATTTATTTTTACCAGTGAAACCAATATAACATCTCAACATTCACAAATATACATTTCTGACATTCAAAAACATAACAAAAACAAATCAGTGACCAATATAGCCACCTTTCTTTGCAAGGACACTCAAAAGCCTGCCATCCATGGATTCTGTCAGTGTTTTGATCTGTTCACCATCAACATTGCGTGCAGCAGCAACCACAGCCTGCCAGACACTGTTCAGAGAGGTGTACTGTTTTCCCTCCTTGTAAATCTCACATTTGATGATGGACCACAGGTTCTCAATGGGGTTCAGATCAGGTGAACAAGGAGGCCATGTCATTAGATTTTCTTCTTTTATACCCTTTCTTGCCAGCCACGCTGTGGAGTACTTGGACGCGTGTGATGGAGCATTGTCCTGCATGAAAATCATGTTTTTATTTGAAGGATGCAGACTTCTTCCTGTACCACTGCTTGAAGAAGGTGTCTTCCAGAAACTGGGAGTTGAGCTTGACTCCATGCTCAACCCGAAAAGGCCCCACAAGCTCATCTTTGATGATACCAGCCCAAACCAGTACTCCACCTCCACCTTGTTGGCGTCTGAGTCGGACTGGAGCTCTCTGCCCTTTACCAATCCATCCATCTGGCCCATCAAGACTCACTCTCATTTCATCAGTCCATAAAACCTTAGAAAAATCAGTCTTGAGATATTTCTTGGCCCAGTCTTGACGTTTCAGCTTGTGTGTCTTGTTCAGTGGTGGTCGTCTTTCAGCCTTTCTTACCTTGGCCATGTCTCTGAGTATTGCACACCTTGTGCTTTCGGGCACTCCAGTGATGTTGCAGCTCTGAAATATGGCCAAACTGGTGGCAAGTGGCATCTTGGCAGCTGCACGCTTGACTTTTCTCAGTTCATGGGCAGTTATTTTGCGCCTTGGTTTCTCCACACGCTTCTTGCGACCCTGTTGACTATTTTGAATGAAACGCTTGATTGTTCGATGATCACGCTTCAGAAGCTTTGCAATTTTAAGAGTGTTGCATCCCTCTGCAAGATATCTCACTATTTTTTACTTTTCTGAGCCTGTCAAGTCCTTCTTTTGACCCATTTTGCCAAAGGAAAGGAGGTTGCCTAATAATTATGCACACCTGATATAGGGTGTTGATGTCATTAGACCACACCCCTTCTCATTACAGAGATGCACATCACCTAATATGCTTAATTGGTAGTAGGCTTTCGAGCCAATACAGCTTGGAGTAAGACAACATGCATAAAGAGGATGATGTGGTCAAAATACTCATTTGCCTAATAATTCTGCACGCAGTGTATTGCTGTTTGAAATTTTAACCACATATACTGGTTTTATTGAAGCTAGATACAGTTATTGGCTTTAAAATGTTTAATATTTTATTTTATAAGAATTCTTACTTTTTACCTAAAAGCATTTATTGGCTGTTATGAGATTAACAATGTTTTCTAACAATGTGCATATCTGAAAGAAAATGTCATTTAAAATATTATGAGAACAAGTCTTAGATAATCTTAATTTTGACCTTAAAAATTATAATTGTTACATTAAATTTACCCTTTAACAAGAAATGTCTTTTCATGGAATACCTAAGTGTAACTATAGGATATTGTCCAGAACATTGCCAGTTACACAAATTTGACATTTGTAAGAAACTATAAATGTTTTCTTTATTTATATATTAGTAAAATGAAGACTAGAATATGCATGTAGCTTGTTTTACTATTGTACAAGAAAATGTTCTGTTGCTACTTATAAAACTATTTAATAATATTGTCTCAGATAAACTTGTTAATGAACTTTCTGTTATGTATCACACATTGATATACATAGATGTCAGTGCTGTACCTAGTGCAAGGCTGACAAGGCATTTGCCTTGGGCGGTACTTTAAGGGGGGCGGCAAAAAAAACCACCTCCAAATACGTTGCCCACCTCTTGTCCTGGGGGACTCAAGAGCTCACCAGCTGGCCACCTCAGGGTCCCCCCATCTCTTCAGGAGGAGGTGGGCAGTGAGGGAGCACCCAACTAGTTCTGACAGCAGAAAAGGTTCTTTCATATGCTTTCCTATGCTGTGACAGCTATTGCAAAGTGTGACAAACTCCCCTTTTTTAGGGAGTTTGCCATGAGGTTTTGGAGGGGACTACTAGCCAGCCTCCTGCCTTAAGACTATGGGCCCTGCAAAAAGACAGGCTAAAAAAGTGACTTCAATGGGAAAATGTAAGTAATAATGGAACCAGCGCTTGTTATAAAGTAATTTTTAAGACAATATCAAATTTGTTGATTTATCAGCTGCTAAACATTCAAATAATTCCTCTTTATCAACATGTGAAATAACAATAAATCCAGAATGTAGCACTTATATGACAAAAAAAAAATTATTATATGACAAAAAAAAAATTATTATTCACCTTTTAGAATTTTGGAGCAATAATCCACTATCAAAAAATAATCGATTATACCCGGTTTGAAGAAGCCACGCTGTGGCGAAACGCGTCCCGGATTGTTTTTAGAGCTCATTGTAGCTATTTTATTTATTTGTTATATATTATATTCTTTGTAATAAATCGATTTGTTTTTACGGATCCTGGTTCCCAGCATCATTCATCAGGGAGTGCAGTCACTAATCTGCACAACGCTGTGAAAGTGAGTCAGTATATCCTGACTCCTGACTTGTGAGTATTCACTTGGGACAAGTACATAATGTTCTTTGAAACATTTTAAACAATACTGCGCAATTGGGTGTACTTTTAATATTTTACAGACCTCCTGTTTTTCAACACGAATAGGGGTGGGTCGCCTGTACGGACCCAGAAGCCATTCATACCAGAGCTGGGTTCATAGCTCTTTGCTTGTGAGTGTGCCAATTACGCCACTATTAACCACTAATACGTTATACAATTTTACACTATGTATGATTATTTTTCTTAGGTTATGAACCGATTTGATAGTGGATTATTGCTCCAAAATTCTAAAAGGTGAATAATATTTATTTTTTTGTCATATAAGCTCTACATTCTGGATTTATTGTTATTTCAATGGGAAAATGTGCCTCTTCCCCTCCCCTTTTTTCCTGTCTTATTGTTCTCCAGCAGGGCGTTGTCCCAGGAACACTGCCAGACCAGTTGAAACTGGCTGCTTTGTCCCTCCTCAATCTCCCATCAGCCCTTGCTATTTTCTGACCTCACCCTTCCTTGTACTATAGGGCAGTTTTAACATTGGACATATTGAGCGCTCAGATCCAAGCTATCTGGGGATATGTTGGACATATAGGTTAAACATTGTATTATAAGAGTTATGTATTTTTATGTGGTTTTTGTAACTGTTTTGAGTTAGAGATATTTTCTGTGCCTGGAGATAATTAAGTTGCCACAGCCACTTAAGACAATTAACTCCAGGATTTAGGAGAAGATAGACCGCTCGCACAGCCTAAATCTGTGGAACTGTTTTGGGCATGAAAGCCATGCTTGCAGTCGGTCAAATGGGACTTTTGAACCCCTGCTCTGATCTGGGTGATTTTTGGATATGTTGTTCACCCAGATCAGGGCTTTTCAGGGATGTAGGGGGATATGTTGTTGTTTTGGGGTGTTTCTGGACTTTGGGTAAAACTGAATATATTTTCTGCCTGTGGTAATTGAGTTAGTCCATTGTGTTTGTGAATTGTATCACAGGCAGAGGGGAGGGTTTGTGTACATTAGCTGGGAGTGTCAAACTGTACAATATTATGTTGATTGGCTGTTGTGACTTTGTGTCCTGTGCTCCACAAGGTCCACTGGGGTGGTAACGTTGTGGGGAAAACTGTATATAAGAAATGCCTTTGTGCTCATTAAACCAGTTCTACTTCACCCTCAATTTAGAGTCCTGTCTCTTTTTGGGGAAAACAGCTACCAGGGATTGCTATGCTCTTCATACTCCCTTGGATAATGTTCCTGCTTCACTCTCTGGGGAAAGAGAGGTTCACCCACTGGAACCTGGAGCCTTGTCGTAGGTCCAGGGTGGGTAGGAGACGGCGGGACCCCAACCAAGCTGCAGCGGTTCATGGGGTCTGCGGTGCTTATGGTGTCAAGTGGAGTGCTTGGAGCCCTTGGGAAGCACTTGGAGCATCCATCAATGGAGGTACCCAGTTGGAGTGCCAGTGATCCGTTGCACAAAGTATGGAAAAAAATCCTACACTTTGCAATATGACCAAGAATGCTCTGATTGGGTAGCTAGTAATCTAACCACTCTGAATGTTCTAACAGCCAAGTCTTGAGGGAAGAGGAAGGGACAAAAGGTCCCACTCGTTATTACTTATGTTAGGCATCCCACTTTACCACTAGATCTCCCCTATAAATATTTAGAGCAAACTCCACCAGATGCCCGTGGGTAGGAACACGGGAGGAATATGTCCCCCATAATTTCACAGACACCATCCCTATGTTATGGGGCATTTTTAGCAACTACACAGCAATGGTTGCCCAGTAGTTAATAGTAAACATTTAGAAGACATGGCAGGTGTGGGCATGTCGAGGTAAAACATCTCCATTATAGTGAGATGAGGATCTTATTGACCCTTGTTAATTTTTACTTTTTTGAATGTGCCGGCTGGCTAGCAAGTTCTGGCCGGCCACAACATAATTACCGTATTTTTCGCTCCATAAGACGTACTTTTTTTCCCCTCAAAAGTGAGGGGAAATGTCTGTGTGTCTTATGGACCGAATATGAAACTTTACTTACCTGTCTTGTAGCGTGGGGGCAGCACAGCGCGCACCGCGGTACTGGAACTTCAATTTTCAGGTTCCAGTTTCTGGCGGGACTGAAAGGAAGTGCGCACTCAGTGTGCACACTTCCTTTCAGTCCCGCCGGAAACCGGAACCTGAAATTGAAGTTCCAGTACCACGGTGCGCGCTGTGAAGCCGGCCCACGCTACAAGACAGGTAAGTAATTATGGGACAAGAGGAGGGGGGGAACACTATGGGACAAGGGGAGGGGGGGTACTATGGGAGGGAAATTGCACTATGGGAGGAAAAATGCACTATGGGAGGAGGAGGGGGGAGAACACTATGGGAGGAGGAGGGGGGAGAACACTATGGGGGAGGAGGGCTGAGAACACTATGGGGGAGGAGGGCTGAGAACACTATGGGGGGAGAACACTATGGGAGGAGATGGGAGAACACTATGGTGGGAGGAGGGTTGAGAACACTATGGGGGAGGGGAGGGGGAGAACACTATGGGAGGAGGGGGAGAACACTATGGGAGGAGGAGGGGGGAGAACACTATGGGAGGAGGGGAGAGGGAGAACACTATGGGTGGAGGGGGGGTGGAGAACACTATGGGGGAGAACACTATGGGGTAGAACACTATGGGAGGAGGGGGGAGAACACTATGTGATGAGAACACTATGGGAGGAGGGGGGAGAACACTATGTGATGACAAGGGGATGGGGGTTAAAGAACACTATGGGACAGGGGAGGAGGGGTTAAAGAACACTATGGGACAGGGGAGGAGGGGTTAAAAATCACTATGGGACAGGGGAGAGGGCTTAAAAGATCTCTATGGGACAGGGAAGGGGGCTTAAAAGATCTCTATGGGACAGGGGAGGGGGGGTTAAAGATCATTATGGGACAGGAGAGGGGAGGGGTGGTAAGGAACACTATGGGACAGGGGAGAAAAAAAATATTCTGAACAAACTTTCCCATAGTAAGAAACATGTTCAAAATTTTTTTTTTCTGGGTTTCCTCCTCTAAAAACTAGGTGCGTCTTATGGTGTGGTGCGTCTTATGGAGCAAAAAATATGGTAATCTTTCCACCACCAAGGTTTTTTTAAAACTATTTACATGCTGACTGCTAGTGCTGTCAGCAGACAAATATTTATTCAAATTATCAATTCACCTGCAAAATGCCTGCCTGATGCATTCTGCTATATTTGGCCACCATGTGGTTGTTGATACATTTATGATTTCTATGCTATAAATTGGTTTGAATGTAGATATTAGTTATTTTCTAAAGGCTTCTAAATTAATTTTACAGAAGCAGGTGGACTGACCGAATCCTGATGACTTATGACTTTAGTAAATCTAAGAATTGCCAATAAAGTTGGTCAGTAATTTTCACAGGATTTCTCCATGTAGTGAATCACCCTGTTTCCATTTGTTGCGGAGCCCTAGTCCTGACCTGCGCTGGATCATCAATACTGGAATTCAGGAAGAAGATACTGCCAAGGTAGTAGCCAACCTCCTCCCCAGTAACTGGGCAGTACAACTGATTTTTATGCTGCCACACATAGCTTTTATGCAATGGCCCCTAGCATGGGGTATACATAGCAAGAATACAGGGGTTTCTTCCCAGAAGCCTCTGTGTTGAAGAGATAATTGAGCTCAAATTAGGGTAACTCAATCATCTCTCAAATACAGAAACTTATACACATATTTCTTTTGGATCAACAGCAAAAAACAAATGTGAGGAAGGCTGAACTTGATGGACGCAAGTCTCTTTTCAGCTAGGTAACTATGTAACTATTATAAAATACCCCCAAAACACATGAAAATAACACAATAACCCTACTCTGATCTGAGTGCCCAACATATCCAAAAAGTGGTTAGATCTGTTTGGTAGAACAGAATTGCTATTCGAGTGAAGTTCTAACTGACCGGTCATGAGGCGATAGCCCTAAAGGGAGAATTGATCAGGATGGCCGGTCGGCTTCCGGTGGTTCCTGTGTGAACACCAACGAATGCTCCAACTCTCAAACAAAATAGCAGGGCTGGAACTGGAGGACAGGCAGTTCATCTTGAGGTAGAAGAAGAAGGACTTGGGGACCTTCCTGTGTACTGTGTTAAATTGGAGAGGGAGAGGACAGTGTATTCATTTGAGGGAGGGAGGGGGCAATGTATTAATTTGAGGGAGGGAGGAGGCCAGTGTATTCATTTGAGGGAAGGAGGGGCAGTGTATTAATTGAAGGGTGTGAGGGGGCCAGGGTATTAAATTGGGGAGATAAGGTAGTGTATTAATTTGAGGGAGAGGGCAGTGTATCAATTTGGGGGTGGGAGAGGGTGAGTGTATTGGGAGGAGGCCAGTGTATTAAATTGAGGAAGGGAGTTGGGCAGTATATTGGAGGGGGCAGTGTGTTAATTTGGGTAAGGCAGAGGGCAGAGTATTAGAGTGGTGGGAGGGGGGGGCAGCATATTGTATTTGTGAGCAGTGTATTAGAATGGTGGGAGGGGGCAGTGTATTAGATTTGGTATGCATGGAGGCGCTGAATGCTCCCCATTGATATGCTGATTGGCTGTGCAGCTTTTTGCCAAACATGCACAATAGCCTCCTGATGCTTTCCTAAAGGAAAGCATTGGATTGGTTAAGATCATCAAAGAACACACTCATAGGAATTTAAAATCAACAAGATAACTGTGCAGCTTTTTTCCAAACATGAACAATAGTCTCCCAATGCTTTCCTGTGGGAAAGCATTGGATTGGTTAAGATCATCAAAGAACAAACTCACAGGACTTTAAAATCAACAAGATAACGTCATTTTTTTTCCAGCTGTGCAACAGCATACATTCACAATTTCAGCCCCATTTCCAAACTCTTCAAGGAGGTATAAAAGGGGCGACCACACACCATCTGTTCGAGAGACAAACAAGGGGGTACGGACAACTGAACACAAGGGAATGAAGTCTGTTAACCATTCACCCAAGGTGACAAATTTCAAAGACATTGCTGGAAAACGACTATGCTTGCAAGTATTGAACAAAAGTACTTTGTTAATAAAGGATATATTGAAAATTTTAAGTTATCAACTTTATGAAAATTAGCATGCAAATTAGTTTAAAATAGTCAAAGTAAATAGTAGGTAGATTAGAACAGGTACTATCAAAAGTAAAATATTTTTCATGAATGAAAAATATATATATAGTATCTAATGTGAAAGATCTCCATATTTCCCAACAATTTCACTTAATCACAGTAATATTTTCTCTCCTTTCTTATTCTTATTTTTTAATTTTTTATTCTTATGCAAATCTCAAGCACTGTCAAAATAGTTACTTTTTTCCTTTTGGTGATTTTTTTTTCTTATTTGTCTTTGCATATATTTGGCACAGTTCATAATTTCCCCGGTGATGTCCTCTCTAGTGTTATATTCAGCCTGTAATACTACTTCATTCATTCTATTTTCACTCTTCATGATATAAACTGACATTCTACTAGCTTGCTTACTTGACCAATATGTTATATACTTTCTCACTTCCAAAAAAGAAAATAATCAAGAGAAATAGAGCGACAGAGTTTATTTAAATTAATAATTTCTAAAGGAGGAAGTTCGAACATATTTAAGATCTGTACAGGAGAGAGGGAATCGTAAAGAAGACACAAAAAAGTAGCGAATTATGGTTTGTAGGGGGTTAGCTAAAAGAGCTTAAATTAGGTTAAAGAAACACTATACAGTCAGGAACACAAACATGTATAAGTCTGCAGGGACTGACTATACTCACCAGAACAAATACAATAAACTGTAGTTGTTCTGGTAACTATAATGTCACTTCAAAGTAATTTTCCTAATTTCCTATGTTTCAGTTATATGTCAAAAAGGTGTATGGGTGGGCTTGAAAAAGCCACCTTGAAACTACCAACTATTTTAAATGTCTCCTTTAAGACATTTTCTGACTAGACTCTATGATGACCATATGCACAAATAAAGGACTGTACTCATGTTAGAATTGAGTTTCCACTGTAAAGTGGTGATCCAGACAGATAAGATGGAGAGATCTAAAAAAATCCCTTGTAACATATGTAGGAAATCAAGGCACTCAGTATTCTTTAAAATTAGAACATCCAAGTAATCGTGACAACGTTTTGAGATGTGGCCTTATGGCACTGTCATATCTACCTTTTGTGCACTAATATACTTATCAGATCTTAACCACACTATAAGGGATCTATACAGTAGCTGGTAGAAAAATAAATAGCAATTCAATGAAAATGAAAATTAATTAGGTTCGTTTTCATGTTTTATAGTAAACAAATAATAATTGTCATTATCTTCTTTCTATATATCTGCACCCTGATTTTCCTCAGCAAAAGCAAACATTTCCAAAATTTTACAAAATCGTTTGCAAGCAATTAAGTAAATTATCTTCACTCAAGACAGAACCTTGATGCTGCTTTTACCTATCATCCTCAATATCCCTCTACACTGTTGCAACTATTAGTATTTTATGTCCTGTGATTGTTAATTTCTGTATAGCTTGTAAGTAATGCTTTTTTTATGCATTGTTAATTGTTAGAAGGAAATTATAATTTGCCAAAATGTTTCAGTTTCACACCAAATGCTATACATCCCATCCTGCCTATATCTTCTTCTGCCTCATTCGCTACCGAAAAGTATGATTGTGATCCTTTGCACTTTCCAGATCCATACATAAAGACCTAAAATCTCCCCAAGTCCCCATTCATTGGTGGGGGCTGGGGCTATAATTAAATGTAGTAGGGAAGTGGACATGCCATTGTCCACTTTAACCCCATGGGTATATAGAGATCCCCAATCCCATAGCCATCCCCCAACAAACTGCATATCCCCTTATCTCCAATAATAATAATAATTATTATTATTTATAAAGCACCAACAAGTTCTGTAGCGCTGTACAATGGGTGGACTAATGAGGGGGGAGGGGCTTAATTAATCTAATACCAGTAAAACTAAAGCATACTTCCCATTTGATGTCTTATTTTTTCCTTAAATCTTCCTTTTCTCCCCCCTCCCAAATGATGTCCTGAACGGGACAGGAAAAACATAAAAAAATAAAAACACACAAAATGTACACGAATTATATAATCCATGGTGGCCCATTGAGAGCTCCATGCAGACTAAGACTGAGCTTGCATAGCATGAAAGGTCCTTAGAGGGGGCTTTATCACACTGTGCAATTTCAATCAGAGCATTCTAACAGCCAAGTCTCAGACTTGAGTAGGAGTCTACTTCAAAGACAACAGATATGTATTCTGCTGCATCTCCAAATCATTAATATTTTTTTCATTTTAAAGTGTCTTCCACATCACGTTTTATAAAAAAAAGAGCACAATGTTGATACACTTGGAAATAAGCCAACAGTTGTAAAATATGCAATTAGTGTTTTTTTACTCCAAAATAATATAGAAAATTATAGTGTTTAATGTCTGTTCTGTTAAAGAAAATAATACTTTAAAATTATATTTGAAATGTACAATTTCAGGAACATTTTGGATCAGCTTGCCTTATTTTTTTTATTTTTAAATTAAATAAAAGCTTGTTCTATGACAATATTAAGGAACAACAGTGGCATCAAGTGGCCATATCAGTTAATCAGCAATGTCCTAGAGTTATCCTTGGGGATATATTCCAGCATTAATTGCATTCCGGCACAATGACCTGAATGTATTTCAGTCCATGGTCATACAGCTTGTTGTTTAATGGTGTAATAATGTACTTTATATATAACCTTTAACCATAGCATAGGTATATCATTTTACTGCTTCTTAATTATTGAATTTCTATTAAAAGGATTATAAAGGTGTGAGATTTTAAGAGCATCTGTTATGCTTTTAATACTAGGGCAAAAAGTAACAGTGAATAATATAGTGTTATGTAGCTAACCTAACTGTGCTTTAATAAGTACATTTAAAAACTTTATGTTGACCAGAATATATAGTGAACTTGTAATATATACAGTGGGGAGGGGGGGGGGGGGGGGAGGATATTTGATCTCCTGCTGATTTTGAACATTTGCCCACTGACAAAGAAATTATCAGTCTATAATTTTAAAGGTAGGTGTATTTTAACAGTGAGAAACAGAATAACAACATCAACAAAATCCAGAAATACGCATGTCAAAAAAGTTATAAATTGATTGGCAAGTCAATGAGTGAAATAAGTATTTGATCCCTTTAAATACTTACCACTTTCCAGCCCCGAGGTCCCTCAGTACCTGCTTTGTTTCCGCCTCCACTGATGTTCGCAATGGGGAGAAGCTAATGTGCTCTGCTGGGCTGGGTTGGAATGAGTGTGGGAGCTTACAAAGGCAGCAGACAAGAGATCTACAGCCTCTGAACAATGGTTTTAGATGTACTCCCAATGAAAAATGCATAATTACATACATGCATGTTTTAATTGGGGGGCATGTATACATTACAGTGATTTTTAAATGTTATTTGGGCAGTAGAATATTCCTTTAATTGCTGCTGAAGGGTTACAGGGTGGGCATTTTTAATTTTAAACAAAACTGGATGGAGATTGACTATTGTATACTGTGCCACCAGAAAGTCACACTTTTCTTTACAATGACTTCAAAATATTAATTTATATTTCACAACTCTATAGTGTTTATAGTGCTAGGAATGCCCTCCCAATATCATTTGTCTAACTTGTGAGTGACTTTAGTAAAACAGTAGTGATTAGGTAGCTATTGCTGCCCAGTCTCTAGTAACATACAGCTACAGATCCTCCCCATGCGTGCTGTAAAATAAATAATTGGTGTGATCATATTACCTAGTGTGCCCCTTTGTCTCCAACCATAGTCAAGCTATATTTACATTAAAGGGGGGACCTACTATCACCTAATCCTGCACCCATGAACGGAATTCTTATAAATAAAGTCAAGGGGAAATCTAATGTCCCCTCAGCCGCCACCCATTGGTAGTGTGTGGGGCTTTAATTTGTCTAAATCCAAGGGGATCTGATGTCCCTCCGTGCTCCCATGCACTAGTGAAAGGTGGGGCTATTAAATTAATAGCGTGGCCCTGCAAGCCAACCAATCAGACCACTCTGACTGAAGTAACATAGTGGGGTAAAGCATTATTTTAATCATATTCCATAATTCTGAACTTATTTTATTCACCATGTAGTTGCACTTCTATTTTAGCTGAAAATGTCTTATTGAGGCGAAAGGTAGTATAAATTCATTTTACTAATTCTTGCAAAAGTTGGCGTAAATACCAAATAGCATTAAGACGTTTTGTTTCACTGTAAAACACTGTAAAACACCCAAAACAATCAATCCCTTAAACGCGTGTAAGCTCTTATAAGAACTACAGATTGTAGTAGTGCAGGTCCGTCTTTAATATTCAAAGTCAAAAAAGGGAAATGACAAGAGGGTCAGGGTA
This sequence comes from Pelobates fuscus, assembly GCF_036172605.1. NCBI lineage: Eukaryota > Metazoa > Chordata > Amphibia > Anura > Pelobatidae > Pelobates > Pelobates fuscus. The sequence continues at coordinate 173,429,773 of NC_086318.1, read as the reverse complement.
GGGATTATCGTGTTTTTTATGGGAGCATCCTGAACCTGAGAGTGTATGTTTTTACTGTAATCTACTCTCAGGTCCAGGAGGGAGTGCCCTTTGCATGGGGACCTGCATATAAGGCCAGTTGTGGTTGCCAATAAACGTATTCTAGCTTGTACTCCCAGAACTACATATCGTCTAGTTACTGGGAGGGGAAAAGAGCTATTCTTTAATCACTGTTCCAGTGTGGAGGATTCAACGGGGAAAGTCCTTGTAAGGACTAGAGCTCCCAGGACTGAGTGTTGTCCAGTGCCTAGCGGTGTCTAGAGGGAATTCCACATTAGGCTACAGGAGGGAGCGGTTTCAGGACTCCAGTCAAGCCTGTTCCAGCTAGGAAGCGGTCCTTGGCATAGGTACCCAGCCAGGGGTACAGGGAACTCCATTACACCTCCTTAACTGCATTATTAAAGGCCATAGTTAGGTTCTCTGATATTATATTTTTCATTGCCTTATAAAAACTATTACCGAATCCATTCGAGCCCGGGTTTTAAAATGGACGAGATGTCTATGACTTTTTCTACTTCTTCTTTAGTAATTTCATTATTAATTATGTCAAATTGTTTTGTAGAGATCTTTGGTAGATTTAGCTTTGAAACAAATTCATCAGTTTCTCTTACTCTATTAATCTCTGGCAAATCAGATACATTTTTATAAAACCTGTTAAAGGCCTCCTCTATTTCCCCCGGAGAGATGTACACTTCATGAACCTGCACTATTTTCCTAATTCTATTATTTTACCTTTTTTTATTCAACTGATTAGTTAACCCCTTAACGCCGTTACGGTGTTCTATGCTGTCCCTATTATAATGGACTTTAAAGCCGTTGCGGGGGCATAGAATGCCGTAACGGCTTTCTACCCCAGGAGCCTCCAGCTACTCACCTTCTCGGCGATCTGCTTCAGGAGGACTACCTGACAGCCCAGGCAGCCCTTCCATGCCAAACTCAGGCCCCCGGGGACCATGTGATCACTCCCAAAGAGCAACATGGCCCCCTATAGCTGGCTGTGGGTCTGCCAGCAGGGGGACTTTCTAGGCTGTCAGACAGTCCCCCTGCTGGTGGGTAGTGTAAAAAAAATATTATTAGACATGTAAAAATAAATTAAAAGTGCGCGTGTGTGTGTATGTGCGTGTGTGTTGTGACAAAAGTACCCTTGGTACCTTGTCCTGGGATTGGGGTGTTACACACAGTCTTTTCAGGCTTTAGAGACACTTCACACGCTGGATGAGGTAAATTGACTTGCTCTTTTATTGAGGTTCCAAAATAAATGCACAGTAAGGTATAAAGGTAACAAAAATATATCAAACAAAAGCCTTGCTCTTCTGAGCACTAACTAAACAAAATAATCAGCTAACTGGGTTGGATGGCTTGTCCATTTCCCAACATAAACATAAACATAAACAACCTTACTGCTTCAGGGTTTTCAGCTCTCTGTTTCCACTCACAGAAACCAAACACAATCTCCCTCCTTCCTTGGCAGGGGAGTACTTAATAGCACTGCTAATTGACAATACTTTTCAGGTGAGTTAGATTAGGATTCAAACTCTGGAACTGGACTTCTCACCTGTAGGTTACAAGCAACTTCCAAAATGTGGAGTGGAGCACTGGCCCTCCCTACTCTCCAAGTGCTCCACCCCAGGGCCCAAATATACACATATTTAAAGTGCAACATTCATTATAACATAACACATTTCCCTGGGGCTAATTACACAAAGTAAGAACCTTGCAAAATCTGGGGAGGTATATAGGTTCCTTCCAGCACAATTCCTTGCTTTCGGTCACACATTCTCCCCCCCCCAGCTCAGACCTATTGGGTCGAGCGACCATGGACATTAGAGAGTGCATCCGCGAAAGACCATCTGCATTTCCCTGTTTACTCCCAGCCCTATGCTCTATGGAGAAATTATAGGGTTGCAAGCTAAGGAACCAGCGGGTTACTCTACTATTTTTCTCCCTGTTTTGGCTCATCCAAGTAAGGGGTGCATGGTCTGTCACTAGTCTGAATTTTCATCCCAAGAGATAGTATTTAAGTGTGTCTACTGCCCACTTTATAGCCAGACACTCCTTCTCAACAATGGAATAGTTTCTTTCTTGGGGATTAAGCTTCCTGCTTAAATATAATATGGGGTGCTCCTCACCCTGAATTTCTTGAGAGAGAAAGTGCAACATTCATTATAACATAACACATTTCCCTGGGGCTAATTACACAAAGTAAGAACCTTGCAAAATCTGGGGAGGTATATATGTTCCTTCCAGCACAATTCCTTGCTTTCGGTCACAGTGTGTGTGTATATATATATATATATATATATATATACACACACGCACTTTTAATTTATTTTTACATGTCTAATAATATTTTTTTTTTTACACTACCCACCAGCAGGGGGACTGTCTGACAGCCCAGAAAGTCCCCCTGCTGGCAGACCCACAGCCAGCTATAGAGGGCCATGTTGCTCTTTGGGAGTGATCACATGGTCCCGGGGGGCCTAAATTTGGCATGGGAGGACTGCCTGGGCTGTCAGGTAGTCCTCCTGAAGCAGATCGCCGAGAAGGTGAGTAGCTGGAGGCTCCTGGGGTAGAAAGCCGTTACGGCATTCTATGCCGCCGCAACGGCTTTAAAGTCCATAATAGTAGGGACAACATAGAACACCGTAACGGCGTTAAGGGGTTAACTAATCAGTTGAATAAAAAAAGGTAAAATAATAGAATTAGGAAAATAGTGCAGGTTCATGAAGTGTACATCTCTCCGGGGGAAATAGAGGAGGACTTTAACAGGTTTTATAAAAATGTATATGATTTGCCAGAGATTAATAGAGTAAGAGAAACTGATGAATTTGTTTCAAAGCTAAATCTACCAAAGATCTCTACAGAACAATTTGACATAACTAATAATGAAATTACTAAAGAAGAAGTAGAAAAAGTCATAGACATCTCGTCCATTTTAAAACCCCGGGCTCGAATGGATTCGGTAATATATATATATATATATATATATATATATATATATATATATATATATACAAAAAAAATAGTAGGTCTGGCACTCAATCCTGAAAAAATAAACAAAAGAACTTACACCAAGATGCTGCTCTGTGCTGAGTGTATAGAATGTGTCAAAGATGAGAGCACTCAATGGATTTCCAAGTCAAAATAGTGTATTCAAAATGTTGCCAATGTGGATCAGCATTTTGATCAAACATGTTTTTATCAAGATGGCAATACAGTGCATATGTTAAGTTTAAATACATTTCATAAATGGATAATAAGTGACTTACCCAGTGCAGGTGATGGGAGTGAATGGATGGGGCTCGGAACCCGAAACCCAGAAGTGAAACATGTGTGATGACGTGATAGCGTGATGACGCTATGCCGCAATGACCTTTCCATGTATGTAGTCATGGAAACTGTAAAAAGTTGCCGGAAGTTAAGCAGTGACCAAGAGTCCTGAGTATTGTGAACATAATGTGATTTCTTACTTAGTAAAACTGAACATGGAGGATAAAGAATATATAAAGATTAGAAACGATAAAGTGAAAAGTGTGAATAGAGAGATAAACTGCGGGGAATAGAATAAAGAAAGAAAGAATGTGAAAAAGTGAAGCATATGAAGGATAGATACATAAAAGAGAATAAAAGTAATGTGATCAAACTGTGCCGTTGATGTTAAGAGATAAACAAAATAAAATAAAAACAACTGAAAAAAAATGGTGATAATGAGAGAAGGGAAAAAGAGAAAATAGAGAAGTATGAAAGGAATGGAGAAAGATGGGTAGTAGGATAGTGAAAAAATGTGAGTGTGGTGCACAGAGATGTGAAAATAATAGATAAAAGATCAATGTTAAGATCCCTGATAGATAATAGGAATAAAAGGAAGGAGATAAAAATCATGTACTATAAGTGTCTATACAGCATTTATACAGAAGCAAAAGCAATATGATTAGGCATACTCAAAGACTTGCATGAGGATAAGAAATATTTAGTTGCTCAAAATGAGTGGATTGGACCTAACTCTGACTTATCCTATATAACTTAGAATACTTAAGGTATTTATATTGGGGAGATAAACATTAATCAGGGTAAACATTTCACCGTTGATAGTACATGCTAGTATTAAAAATCTTAATGTTTTATATCAATTTGTAATGATCTTGAGAAGAGAATAGTCACCCCCTTTCTTCTCTTTACTTCTAGAGGCCCTAACAACTGTGGGGAATTGTCTTCTGAGCCCTTTTTTTGTGTCTTTATTTGATGCCAATGCGTCTCTTGGACAAAAGCAATTCATATCTTTTCTTTCCATAAAAAATAATTTATAATTACATAATAATAAGTAGCCCATATTTTTATTAAGGCCCTGGATGTTTATACAAGCTTATGTAATCATAGCAATATTTATTTTTGTTCCAATATAAATCTGAGAACCTCCATAGACAAAATCATTTACTCACCATAATGCTGAAAAACCAGAGAAAAAAACTTTTATAACACAAAATACAAAAACATACAATACATACTACTCTAATACCGAAAGTCTTGTCTAAATACTTCCTCTCTACCTTCCTAGTTGTGTGTAATATTATACACACACTAAGTACTACTGAGAACTTAAGGCAGATAAGTGTAGTACGGCAAGCACTTTTCCTTACAATATTAACTATATATTCCCTTTCCTTTCATTTTTGTTTTCACCATCTCTTTTTTCTCCAATTCTTTATGTTAACATTCAAATTTATGTTCAGTCACGTCTCATGAGTACAACAGCACCACACGTGTCCAGGTTTTATGGTTCTTTGGAAAGTTACAGGGTGAAATATAAGACTTGCCGAAATCTGTTTTTGTGCATTGAAATTTGCCAAAATTGGTTGGGTTGCATTTGAGACGGTATGGTAGCCCAGCAATGAGAATTACCCCCATTATAGAATGTGACGGCAGATAAGAACCATTCGGCCCATCTAGTCTGCCCAGTTTTCTAAATACTTTCATTAGTCCCTGGCATTATCTTATAGTTAGGATAGCCTTATGCATATCCCACGCATACTTAAACTCCCTCACTGTGTTAACCTCTACCACTTCAGCTGGAAAGCTATTCCATGCATCCACTACCCTCTCAGTAAAGTAATACTTCCTGATATTATTTTTAAACCTTTGTCCCTCTAATTTAAGACTATGTCCTCTGGTTGTGGTAGTTTTTCTTCTTTTAAATATAGTCTCCTCCTTTACTGTGTTGATTCCCTTTATGTATTTAAATGTTTCTATCATATCCCCCCTGTCTCGTCTTTCCTCCAAGCTATACATGTTAAGATCCTTTAACCTTTCCTGGTAAGTTTTATCCTGCAATCCATGAACCAGTTTAGTAGCCCTTCTTTGAACTCTCTCTAAGGTATCAATATCCTTCTGAAGATATGGTCTCCAGTACTGTGTACAGTACTCCAAGTGAGGTCTCACCAGTGTTCTGTACAATGGCATGAGCACTTCCCTCTTTCTACTGCTAATACCTCTCCCTATACAACCAAGCATTCTGCTAGCATTTCCTGCTGCTCTATTACATTGTCTGCCTACCTTTAAGTCCTCAGAAATAATCACCCCTAAATCCCTTTCCTCAGATGTTGAGGTTAGGACTCTATCAAATATTCTGTACTCTGCCCTTGGGTTTTTACGTCCAAGATGCATTATCTTGCACTTATCCACATTAAATGTCAGTTGCCACAACTCTGACCATTTTTCTAGTTTACCTAAATCATTTGCCATTTGGCTTATCCCTCCTGGAACATCAACCCTGTTACATATCTTAGTATCATCCGCAAAAAGACACACCTTACCATCAAGACCTTCTGCAATATCACTAATAAAAATATTAAAGAGAATGGGTCCAAGTACAGATGCCTGAGGTACCCCACTGGTGACAAGCCCAAGCTTTGAATATACTCCATTGACTACAACCCTCTGTTGCCTGTCACTCAGCCACTGCCTTACCCATTCAACAATATTGGAATCCAAACTCAAAGATTGCAGTTTATTGATAAGCCTTCTATGTGCAACAGTGTCAAAAGCCTTACTGAAATCTAGGTAAGCAATGTCTACTGCACCACCCTGATCTATAATTTTAGTTACCCAATCAAAAAAATCAATAAGATTAGTTTGGCATGATCTCCCTGAAGTAAACCCATGTTGTCTCTGATCTTGAAATCCATGTGTTTTTAGATGTTCAACAATCCTATCCTTTAACATGGTTTCCATCACTTTCCCCACTACTGAAGTAAGGCTTACTGGCCTATAGTTGCCCGACTCCTCCTTATTACCTTTCTTGTGAATGGGCACAACATTCGCTAACTTCCAATCTTCTGGGACTACTCCTGTTAACAATGATTGGTTAAATAAATCTGTTAATGGTTTTGCTAGTACACCACTAAGCTCTTTTAATAGCTTTGGGTGTATTCCATCAGGTCCCATTGACTTATTTGTTTTTACTTTTGACAGTTGAAATAGAACCTCTTCCTCTGTAAACTCACATGTAATAAATGACTAATTTATCCTTTTTTTTAACAGAGGTCCCTTTCCTTCATTTTCAGCTGTAAATACCGAACAAAAATACTCATTGAGGCAGTCAGCTAGACCTTTATCCTCATCTACATACCTTCCTTCTTTTGTTTTTAATCTAACTAATCCTTGTTTTACTTTTCTTTTCTCATTTATGTATCTAAAAAAAGTTTTATCCCCCTTTTTTACTGACTGTGCTATTTTCTCTTCTGTGTGTGATTTGGAAGCTCTTATAACTTGCTTAGCCTCTTTCTGCCTAATCTTATAGGTCATTCTGTCTTCCTCACTCTGGGTTTTTTTATAATTACTAAATGCTAACTTTTTGTTTTTTACTATTTTGGCCACATCTGCGGAGTACCACAGTGGTTTCTTGAATTTTTTGCTTTTACTGACAAGCCTAATGCAATTTTCTGTTGCCTTCAGTAGTGCAGCTTTTAAATAATCCCATTTATTTTGGACTCCATTTAAGTTGCTCCAGTCTGATAATGACTCCTTTACACATATTCTAATTTTAGAAAAGTCTGTTTTTCTAAAGTCTAAAACTTTTGTTTTTGTGTGGTGTGACTCAGTCACTGTTCTTGTATTAAACCACACTGACTGATGATCACTGGATCCTAAACTTTCACCTACAGTAATAGCTGATACCAAATCTCCATTTGTTAACACTAAATCTAGTATGGCCTCTTTACGAGTTGGCTCCTCAACAACTTGTTTTAGAGACAATCCCAGTAGGGAGTTTAGAATATGTGTGCTTCTGGCACAAGTAGCTATTTTTGTTTTCCAATTCACATCAAGAAGATTAAAGTCACCCATGGTGATAACTTCCCCCTTCATTGTCATTTTAGCTATTTCTTCAACTAGTAGATTATCTAACTCTTCAATTTGTCCTGGGGGCCTATAAATCACACCTACACGAACTACTGTGTGATTACCAAATTCTAACGTAACCCAAATGGACTCTATGTTCGTCTCACTAACCTTTATTAGGCTAGATGTTATGCTATCCTTCACATACAGGGCCACCCCTCCCCCTTTCTTGCCTTCCCTGTCTTTTCTATATAAAGAGTACCCTGGTATTGCTATGTCCCAGTCATTTTTTTCATTATACCATGTCTCAGTAACAGCGACTAAATCTACACTATCAGTTGCCATTATTGCCACAAGTTCATGGATCTTATTCCCTAAACTGCGAGCATTTGTAGACATGACTCTAAGCTTATCATTTTTTAACACACTTGCTACAGGCACCTTCTGTCCTTGTTTTGGGGGACAATTGGATTGATGTTTTATCACCCTTTTGCCCCCCCCTCCTAGTTTAAATACATCTTAGCAAAACCTCTGAACTGCTCACTGAGAACATTTGTTCCCTTTTGAGAAAGATGCAAACCATCTTTTTTGTACAGTTTATTTCCATTCCAAACAGAGCTACCATGAGCAATAAAGCCAAATCCTTGCTCCCGACACCATTCACCAAGCCACAAGTTAAAGTCCCTAATACGCATCCGCCTGTCATTCTGAGTGTTATGCACAGGCAGAACTTCAGAGAATGACAGTGTGGAAGCAACCTGCCGTATATCATTGGCAAAAACACTAAAAACTTCCTTAACCTCTGAAACCTCATTGCAAGCCAAGTCATTTGTCCCTAAATGGACAAGTACATCCAATTCCCCTTCCTGCTTTGCTTGCTTAACAATATTACAGATACATCTCCTGTCTCTGTGAGCAGTAGCTCCGGGAAGACACCTCACAAGACCACCATTGTCCATCTCCACACCTCTTATGATGGAATCCCCCAACAACAACTGCTTTCTATTAGGCCTCATCATAGTCTTCAAGCCTCTCTGCACAACACCACTGGCCTCAATGCCTCTCTCCACAACAGTTATAGCCTCAGTGCCTCTCTCCACAACACCTCTAGCCTCAGTGCCTCTCTCCACAACACCTCTAGCCTCAGTGCCTCTCTGCACAACACCACTAGCCTCAGTGCCTCTCTGCACAACACCACTAGCCTCAGTGCCTCTCTGCACAACACCACTAGCCTCATTGCCTCTCTGCACAACACCACTAGCCTCAGTGCCTCTCTGCACAACACCACTAGCCTCAGTGCCTCTCTGCACAACACCACTAGCCTCAGTGCCTCTCTGCACAACACCACTAGCCTCAGTGCCTGTCTCCATGACACCATTACACTCTGAAAGTGCAGAAAATGAATTATGTAGAACAACAGACTGTGCAATATGCCTTTTATCCACAACTCTAAGTCTACCAGATCCTATAGTAATCCATCTGCCATTCCTAGTATGTCTCTGTGGCAGTGGCTTTGCAGCAGTTCCAGCCTGAGTTTGTTTACCAGATAATTTACAAATCTCAGACTTCAAAAATACAATCTCCTGCCGCAAGATAGAGAACTGTCTACAGATTAGACAACAACTAAACCTCCAAAAAGTGGAACGCGAAACAAATGCATAGCAACTATTACACTGAACTAAGTTTGCCATTCCAATGAGATCAATTATTTAAATCAAACGAATCTTAACTTTTTATTTATCCTCCTGAATACCTCAGATTACCTCCAGTTTATCTCCAGAATATCTCCAACCACAGACACTTAGAAGCAACACTCTCCAGAATATCTCCAACCACAGACACTTAGAAGCAACACTCTCCAGAATATCTCCAACCACAGACACTTAGAAGCAACACTCTCCAGAATATCTCCAACCACAGACACTTAGAAGCAACACTCTCCAGAATATCTCCAACCACAGACACTTAGAAGCAACACTCTCCAGAATATCTCCAACCACAGACACTTAGAAGCAACACTTAGAAGAAGCAACCATTACACTGTTTGAAAAAGAAAACACTCCAGAGTATTTAAAATGGAATATGTCCACCCTTTTTTAGTAGCTACTTAGTCACAAACTATAATAAGTAGCCCATAGGAGCTACTTAGTCACAAACTACTTAGTCACAAACTATAATAAGTAGCTCTGGAGGAGGACACTATTGGGCAGAGGGGGTGGCAAACTTCAATGATTTACTCACTGGTATAAATTCCAGAAAAGTTACTTTTTTTTAAAGTTTTCTATAAATCTGCATAAAATCAGTTAATGATTGCATACAATAAAGTGTGTCTATATATGTATACCCCTGCTATCTAAATATACTTAACAGACAAAGTAGGAACTGTGGCGGAACTTACCACCAATTTTATGTTTTTTTCCCTCATTTAGTCTTTTTTACCCTTTTTACGTTGGGGAGTACTGCATATGAACGATAGGCATCCATCTCTCGAACGAGGACCACCCCTGTACCCCATTAGAACGTTCACACCTGCAACTTAAATGCGAAACCGCAAGGGAAGTAATTAATAAATTCTGCCCCTGGGTGGCCACCATTTTGTATAACCGAGCACGCATGGTCAACAAAAGAATGGTGGCCATCTTGTCTCCTGAACATGGGAAATGGTACTTGGTCGTCGAGTGGAACTGGAACTCTTTTCGTCGAGGCACTCACACGAACCCGGTAAAGTTTAGACCCGACCACCTTTATGAACGACGTTCGGGAGATATGAACTACCAAGCAGGGGGAGCATTCATATCCTGAAACTAAGAGATTCCCTTGCTTGATGTTCGCACAGGAACCCCCAAACAGAGACCGTCCAGGACATCTATTTCCCTGGAACAGTTTTGAGCTACAGCCCTGATGTCCGGCCTGTCTAAACTTTACCTTGATGGCATTTCCGTTTCACCAAACCGATCTGAGTGATCTTTGGATATGTTATACACTAAGATCGGGGCTATTCAAGGATGCACTTTTTGTGGGGTTGGTAATAATTGGATTATAGGTTTTTCTCACGTAATAACACTACTTTATTAACTATTAGTTCTATAAATAACTGCTTTTGTACAGTAATCCCCATCATTAAGAATTAAAATTATATAGGCATGTAATCATAAATGTACCTTTAATAAAATGATTAGAGGCTTGCTTTGTAAATCTACTGGACAAATTTACTGAAAGAGCACAGGAACACCTATATCTTGACCTTTTGTCTTGGAAGCCTGATTTTTGTTCACCATTTGCACTATGTCTCTAGTCTGTGCATGTGTCTACATTTGTTAACAGCACCGGTGTCCCTATTTTTGTGAGTGATGTATGTGAGACACCTAACTGTAAATGTATCGAGGTGCAAAACAGAACAAAAGCAGGGTATCAAGGTGAAAAACACATCCAACATTGTGCACACCTATACCATCCAAACGTAAACTCCAAATGCAGTTTTTTTGCCAAACAACATGCAAGTTTGTGTATTCTATTTGATATGTTTTGCACATGTATACCCTGCTTTAAATGTGTTTTGCACCTTGATGCATATTTTTTCTCAATTTGACACTTTTTTGCACTAAATGTACTATTTAAGAATTTTGTAGTTCCATCTGTGGTCCTGGGTTTTCATAAAGAAGAATAACACAGATTTTAGATTTAGATGCACTTTGAAGTATAAATTTATTTTGCACTTGTACAGCTAATTCAATATATTGTTTAGTAATTTAAACAAATCAGCACAGGCAGACATATTCAACTCCCCCAATTGGATATAAACACATTTTCAAATTTTCTTTATTCTATTTCTGCAGTAAATACATTGCAAACCCCATCATGCTACTTAAAACAGTCAGGGGTATCTTTAATTATTACTCCAGCAGAGAAATTATAAAACTGAGTTAACTCTGTCCCAATGGAGCAGCACAAAAGGATTTAAAGTACAAAACATGTCAGTCACATACCTGATTTTTCAGTAATAATTTAAGTGCTCTGCAATGTTACATTACAAAGAAAAAATAACTTATCTGATAAAACAGTTCCTTTCCATCAAATATCTGTAAACACTAAACATTAAGATGTGGCTTGTCAATAGATTTTAAAAAAAATGATGTCAGATAAGCCAAGAAGAGAAAAAGATCTCAACTCTATTTAGTGTAGAGTCTTTTACTCATATTGACTTACACTTTAATAAATCACACAAGGTTTTGGGTAGAGTATTTTACTAATGAGTTAAATACCTACACAGTATGAGCTTCAGTTCTTGAAATGAAATGAATATGAAATGAATATAAATGAATGACATCCTATTTCATTAAAAAGTTAGTCTAGATGTATTCTCTATAATGTCACAGAATGAAAATGCAAAGGCATAAGGACAAGAAAGTAAATAGATACTCCTATGAAGGGAGTGAGGGAATAAATATAAGCATTACATTAAACCGGAACAAGTAATTTGTTGTAATTCAAATTTTAATGAAGGTCATTAAGAGAACAATTAGGCTAGTAATAAGCCTCTAAATCAACAGTAGAAGCCAAAGGTTTTATGTACCTGAATGATTGAGATTTGTGGTTGTAACAGATCCCCTGTCCCTGGATTTTAAAGTTTTTATTCCCTTTGCCTGTCTGTTCGTCCAAATACAATTATCCCCTATATTACTAACGAAAAAACTACCGAATGATCAGCCACCCAGATGCGAAGTGTGCCGCTTGTTAACCCTATTGACCTCTACTAACCCCTCAATAACCACAAACACGTCGATGTTCTAAGCGGTCGGCTGGGTGGTCACCATTCGTATGTACGAACACGTGGTCGCGGACATCTTGGAATACAAACACAGCAAGCGGTGTTTGGTCGTCGAGTGTATGAAACTAAAATCAGGCACTAGACTGCGCGAACACCGCTGAGACTTCCATGCCCACTTATGTTCGACACTCTTCATACAAAGATAACGGTGTTCAGTGGAAACACCTACCGAACCACAAGGACTATAGGAACGTACGCACAAACTACTATTTACATCTACATGTTGTATTTTGGTACTCCTGAAAGAGACCGACTGCACTGGTTGATTTCATGAAACTATTTTGGGCAGGCGCCTCGTGTGCGGTTGGTCTTAACTATACCCCGGTGGCGTTTTGGCTACATTTGTGGGATCTGAGAGATTTCGACATATGTTGGGTGCTCAGATCCAGGTTCTCTGTGGATATATAACTTAAAAGGGTACCTCATTGTAAAATGTATTTTGGGATATTTTTATTATGCATGTCCTGGACCAGAGAGATAATGTAATTATGTGTGTGCTTGTGTTGCTGTCCCTGTGACAGACCGCCTGGCACCCTGACCGAGTGCCTCCATCAGTCGATACGCCTAGTGCTTACCGAGGGCTCCAAGCACACCAGACACCATTGGCACTGTAGTCCCCATGTCCAGCGTTACAGCTTGGCTGGGAACTCGCCGTCCTCCACCCACCCTGGACCCAAGACCAGTATCCAGCTTCCAGTGGGTGAACCTCTCCTACTCCAGAAAGTATAGCAGGAACAGCTCTTAAAAGAGCTAGTGATTATAATCCCAGGGGAGTATAGTGATATAGCAATCCCCAGGGTAGATACAGCTGTTTTCCCCACACATAAGTTGAGATTCTATGTTGAGGGTAAAACAGGAACTCCATTTTTTTTTTTCAATTTGACAGTTTTTATTGTTTTGAACATTTCAGGGGATACAGAAAGGAAGAGGGAAGACAAGGGGGTGGGTAAATAGATTTTATTAATACACATTACTAGATTCAAAGTATCGACTTTGAGGATGCCTGCCCAGAAGGTCTGAATGCAGGGGCAAGACCATTAAATATGTAGGGCAGTGCCCTCTGCATAGTTTCATCTCCAGCATACGGTAGAGGTGTTAGGGTATATTTTATGTAGCCTACTCGGTACCATGTACCACCTGTATAATGTTTTGTAGTGTTGTTCTATATGGGTAGAGGATTTGATCAGTAGGCGAGGCAGTTGGAAGATGCGGTCCCATTTTTTGCTTGGGAGGAAGCAGTTTAGGTCAGATTCCCATTGCTGTGCTATTTTTGAGGCAGCAAATGGTAAGTGATGTGAGAGTAACCTGTAACTCGTGGAGATCGGTTTACATGTAGCAGGGATTAACCCAGTAATATATATTTTTCCCCATACATTGGGTGTTGCAGGTGGTATGTTGGGTACAGTATTCTTATGCTAGTGTTTGGTCAAAAACGACTGTAGTCGGATATAGGAGTAGTGGGATTCCATAGGCAATGAGTGTCGTTTCTCCAATAATTCGAAGCTCAGTAGGGTACCTTGGCTGTACAAGTGCTCCAGGTGGATGGCACCTCGAGTATACCACGGTGAGGCATGGAACATGTGAATGCAATATGTGAGGGACATGATTGGTGTGGCCAGTGACAAACCGGAGTGGCCACATAGCAGGTGTGCATATTTGTCCCAGAGCTGCAGGAGCAGCCTAATTGCGAGGGGTGCCAAAGGCAGCTGTGGTCTAGATTTTTTTGGTATCCATATCAGGTTGACCAAGGCATGTTGGGCCACTAACCTTTTATGCAAGTCCCCAAGCAAGGTGTACGCCCACATGGACCTTGTTGGGGACAGGGACACAAAGCTTACAAACCAATCAGAACAGTAATTAAATGTACGACACTCCCATAACAAACATACAATCCCTCCCCTCTGCCTGTGATATAATTGAGTCAGTAACTGTACTAATTCTAATCCAATTATTTCCAAGCACAGGAAAAAACATACTTTTTGAAAACACCACAAAGGTACCCTAAAAATACATAAAACCCCCGCTACAGTGGTTATGATGGAGATTTTGCTTTAAACACTTAAGTAAGAAGCTGTTAAGTGACATTTTATGTTTTCCTTCGTCTTACAATTTGTATGCCATGAAATTGTTCTTTGCTAATAGGGTAGAAAAGACCTATCACATATAGTATACTGATGAAGTTTAGTCTATAAGAGCCCATTTACATTCTCATATTCCCAATTGTTATCATTAATCAGAAAATAAGAAAAATGTATTTGTTTATGGTTTTCCATGGTTTTCAGAGAATTATATCTGTGTTAAATTCCCTAGTATGTTTTTTTTTTCCATTTTTCAATTTTGATGTCATCTTTAATGACACATGTTAAAATATAGTTCCCATGTTTTATAATTAAATTCTGTTTTTGTTTACTTTTTGTGCTTTATCACTTTTCAAGGAATTTATTAAATTGTGCTTCCGACTTTACTTTTATTGTGTGAGTCATATAGTATATGACTTTGAAATAACTATATCTTTTCGATTATGACCTTGACTAGATGCATCTGAAGACAGCAGCATATAATATCTGTAATTTAGCCTTATATTAATCTAGTATAGGAGTCTAGTTTCAGCCCATAACATTAATCATCTGCTACAAGTAACCAAAGTGCAGCATAGCATATTTCTGTCCATAATGTTTACCTTTTACATTTTACTCATGGTGAACCATGTAGATGTAGTGTATATTTGTCTTTTACAATGACAGAATACAAAATCCTGTAACAACCTTTACAACCATATAATATTGAAACATAATTAGTTGAATATATTTTACTGCACACTGCATCTTTATAATTAGTTTGCTAGGCTTCGGTGTATTGTAATTGAATTGTGAAGATGTAAGTTTGTACATTATAAAATTTAAGTACACTGTTTAGCCCATATATTTTTTCATATTGTTTTCATTTTGATAAAGATACAGAATAATCAATTATTTTAATAGAAAATGGTGATTGTAAATATAAGACAAAAACAGGTACAGCATTTCTCAGATTCAGATTTTGCTGATTTTCATTATGTATCATGGCTTGGTTGAACTGTATAATCTACAGCACTTCACTCTTAGTATGTGGTAACCCTTGTTTTAGTGTAGGACCCACCAATATTGGGATAGTGGTGGGATTAACACAATACAGTCATATGGTGGAACTAAATCCCTACATTTATTTGGTAAGATAGGTGATTTTCAGTAACCTTGTTAAATGTAAAGCTGTATTTTTCTTTGTGTGTGCGCTGTTCCTTTAACTGTATTTTATATATGTTTTGGTCTTTACAGCATTACCACTGTTTGGAAATGCATGTTCTCGGTGTGTCCCCAATTCCCATTTTTTCTGTGTAGATTTTGAATCCAAACCAGATTCCTATTGGGTTGAGAACCCGACCCATCCACTATGGGTACCCCTTTGGAGGTGACCACAGGAAAGCTTAAATTGAGAATTATCTTGAAGCAGTTCATACTGCAAGTAAGTATTTCAAGTTAGCATGTAAATTTCCCATGTAAAAATTAGTGTAGGACCCACCGATATATCTAAATAAGGTATACTCACTTGTTTGATTTGGATTCCTTTTCCTTTATAATTGTAAGTTACTACGCCCAAATGTTTTCTGTCTTTTTCCTCCAATATATGAACCAGTGGGAACAATAAAGAACATGTTCATTCAAGAGAGTTATGTTTGCCACCTTAAAGGCACGGAAGCCAAAGTGTTTAGATCCTATACCCATTGAAAAGGCTCTAATAAATGTGAGTTTGATGTCACTCACTGCACAAGTTTCACTTTATATTTGGGCACAATATCACACTTTTTGGTATATTATCTAATTTATTCTTTATGTACCAACCCTAATAATTATTGAGGGGTCAGTGTTTTTACACATATTTTGTTAAGCGCTGCACACACATTTGGTGCTTAGAGGGCAGATATATCAACTTAACATTAAGTTACAGTTTGGTGGATTTTTATGTTATAGTGGGAATTTTGGAGTGTGCACAGAGTGTATTCAGCTGCGTTACCAAAATTGGTACTGTATTTAGAAGCGCCACCTTTTCTTCATTCTGTTGTTGTTTTTTGTACATTCATTTTATGAAAATTAAATGAACTGGATTGTAAAGGACATATTGTCATTTAACAAACTGAGGCTTAAGAGACATGTAGGAAAGGAATTTAAGCCGACATATGACACGGAATGCATGTGAAATGCAAAAGATTGCCCCCCGACCGAAAATTGGAAGTGTATGGATCGCAATTGGTAATATCAAAATAAGGCTTCGAAACCTAATTTTACAATGCATAAAAGATGGCCACTGGACTGTAAAACCAGAAGTCTATGGACTGCAATTGGCAAGATCAAACTGAACTATTGTAGCGTTACTTACCTTATCCAGGGGCCGGCCGCGGTTCTCTTCAAGCCGCGCGCGGTCCTGCGGCTGCACGAGCCGCGCGCGGCTCATCCGACTCTCTGAACAGGAAGACGGGCAGTGACCACGTGATGCGGTCACGTGTCCCGCTTGCAGCTAAGAGCGCGCCGCGAGTCTCGGGCACGCTCTTAAAGAGACAGTGGGAGCCTAAATTGCAAAAAGGCTCCCATTGGCTCCTGTCATGCCAATCACCCCATACACTTACCTTTTGGGGGTGTGGAAGTGACAGGAGCCAATCACATTAGTTTGAAGGCTACTTATACTTACCCTTTTCCCTTGCCCTATCGTGGTTTCTGCTACAGTTCCCTTTAGTGCTTGTTGTGTTCAGTTGTGTTTCTCCGTATTTGACCTTGGCTTTGTATTCTGACTTCGTTTTCGCTTTATCCTTGTCTGTTCTGTTTGCCGGCTTGCTGATTCCTGTGTACCAGACCCCGGCTAGTTCTCGTTTACGCTGTCTCTTTGTGCCCTTGACCTCGGATCGTTCCTGACTCTGTACTTCTCCTATTACGTCGAGTCCGGCCACTCTAAGGTCCGGTAGACGTATCTCTCCTCTGTGCTGTCTTCTGTTTGGCTGGATCCTGCGTGTAGGGGTATATTCTCGTTACATTACGATAGGGCCATGGACCCCGCAGATTTAGCTCAACAGATGGCGTCCCATGAGGCTAGATTTGTAGAGCAGGATCACCGTATGGATCAGATAGCTCAGGCTCTCCAGACGCTCTTAGCTAGAACCATTCCAGCAACCACACCTAACCCTCCTACACCCCTGCTTCCTGAAGTATCCACTTTGCCTACTACTTCGGCCCATTTAACACCTCCTCCTAGGTATGGAGGGGATTCTAAGACATGCAGAGGGTTCATTAACCAAATAGAGTTTCATTTTGAGATGTATCCACGTTCATTTCCCACAGAGAGGTCTAAAGTTGGGTTCTTTATGCACCAACTTACCGACAAAGCACTTGAATGGGCAAACCCTATTTGGGAGGCTAATGGACCTATGGTGCATGACTTTCACAGTTTTCTTACAGCTTTTCGCAGAACTTTTGACACTATGAAAAGGTCTAAGAATGCCGCAAGAGCATTAATGAGGGTTAAACAGGGTTCTAGGTCTGTGGCTGATTTTGCTATTCAGTTTCGTACCCTTGCCTCACAGGTAGATTGGACCAACAATGGGTTAACTACTGCCTTCATGGAAGGCTTATCAGACTCTATATTGGATGAGGTAGCAGCTAAGGAGCTTCCTGTTGCCTTAGAGGACCTTATTGACTACCTCATAGATATAGATAATAGGATTCGTGACAGGCTCTATACCAAGAACAGAAATAGATGTTTTGTTACACCTATTCACCCCAGAGTTAATACACCGGAGAGTGTAAAAGTATCTGAAGAGGAACCTATGCAATTAGGGGTTGCCAAACTCTCTGATAATGAAAAATTACATAGGAGAAGGGAGGGACTCTGCCTATATTGTGGTAGGAAAGACCATATGGTAAAGGAATGTCCTTTGCTCCCGGAAAACTCTCGCACCTAAGACCTTATAGGGGACTGGCCTTGGGTGTGATTTCTAAGTCTCCTACATTGCCTCCTAACCGACTGCTTCTCCCTGTTTCTTTACATATGGGAGAGAGTTGTATAGCTGAAAACATATACGCCCTGGTTGACTCTGGGGCAGCTGAGAATTTTATAGACCCTGGTTTTGTAAAGAAAAACAACATTCCCATCAGGGAGAAGGAGATACCCTTGGCCGTTGAGGCCATAGATGGTAGACCATTGATATCTCCAGTTGTTACTCATGAGACTGCACCGTTACACATGTACACAGGGGTTTTACATTATGAAACCATTCGGTTCCAGGTCATCACCTCTCCCTCTTCACAGTTAGTGTTAGGGTATCCATGGTTACGTGCCCACAATCCCATTTTTGACTGGGAGACAGGGCAGATAAAATCATGGAGTGAAGCCTGCCATGAGTCATGTACTATTGAAGTCACGCCTGTGAATTCCATTAATGTTCCTACCATTCCCACTTTGTCTACGGCTATACCCTCTCAGTATTTATCTTTAAAGACTGTCTTTGATAAAAGAGAGGCTGGCAAATTACCGCCTCACAGACCCTACGATTGTGCTATTGACTTATTGCCTGGCACTATACCTCCAAAGGGCAGGGTGTACCCCTTATCGGTTCAAGAAAACCGTGTCATGGAGGAATATATTAAAGAATCATTAGACAAGGGATTTATTAGGAGATCCTCTTCTCCGGCTGGAGTGGGGTTCTTCTTTGTATCGAAGAAAGAAGGTGATTTAAGACCTTGTATTGATTATAGAGGTCTAAATAAGATCACCATCAAAAATGCTTACCCTATACAATTAATAACAGAATTGTTTGACAGGCTCAAACATGCTACGGTATTCACCAAACTAGACCTTAGAGGAGCGTACAACTTAATACGTATAAAAAAGGACCACGAATGGAAGACAGCCTTCAACACTAGGTCAGGTCATTATGAGTATACCGTCATGCCATTTGGGCTTTGCAATGCCCCAGCCGTATTCCAAGAATTTATCAATGATGTCTTAAGAGACTTTATTCACTCATTTGTTATTGTGTACTTGGATGACATTTTAATATATTCTACAGATCTACACACTCATCACAGACATGTTACGATAGTTTTAAAGACCCTTCTTGCTAATGGCCTTTATTGTAAACTAGAAAAATGTCTGTTCGACCAATCCGAGGTCCAGTTTTTGGGGTATTTGATTTCTGCTAAGGGTTTTCGTATGGATCCCCGGAAGCTCGCTGCGGTCATAGAATGCCTCTGCCGCAAGGTCTGAAAGCCATCGAGCGTTTTCTGGGTTTCTCTAATTATTATAGACGTTTTATCAAAGGTTTTTCGTCTATCGTAGCACCTATTACTCGTATGACTAAAAAGGAGGGCAATACACGTGCCTGGTCTACCGAGGCACTTCAGGCTTTTGACTTTCTTAAAACTACGTTCGCCTCTGCACCTATTTTACAGCATCCTGTCCCCTCATTGCCCTATATACTTGAGGTTGATGCTTCCGATATAGGGGTAGGTGCTGTCTTATCCCAAAGAGAGTCTCCTGACAAGCCATTGCATCCTTGTGGCTTCTTTTCTAAACAAATGTCCAAAGCAGAAAAGAATTATGATGTGGGTAATCGCGAACTCCTCGCTAACATTTTAGCACTCAAAGAATGGAGACATTTGTTAGAAGGCACTAAGGATCCTATCCTCATTTTTACGGATCATAAGAACCTATCCTACCTTAGCGAAGCTAAAAGATTGTCTTCCAGGCAGGCTAGGAGGTCACTGTTCTTGTCTCATTTTAATTATATAATCACCTATAGGCCAGGTGATCGGAACACTAAAGCGGACGCTCTGTCCAGACAGTTTGAAACTATTGACAAACAGGAGATTGATGTTACTCCTGTCATCCCCCCAGACAGGATAATAGCAACCACTATATTGTCTATTTCCTCGTCCCTCTTGCAGGCCACACAAGCGAAACATAGCATGGCACCTAGTGAGAGGCCTACTGATAAATTGTTCGTTGACGTTCCCGAGAGACGGGATATTCTGTCACTGTATCATGATACTAAGACTGCTGGACATCCTGGTATTTCCAAAACGGTGTCAGCTGTTTCTCGGTATTTTTGGTGGGATATCTTACGTAAGGATGTCACTGACTATATAAGTGCTTGTACTACTTGTGCATGTATGAAATCCTCTCGTAGAGTTCCTTGTGGGCTGTTGCATCCGTTACCCGTTCCCGAGAGACCTTGGTCTAATCTATCAATGGATTTTATTGTTGAATTACCCCCTTCGAATGATAGTAGATCGGTTTTCCGAAATGGCTCACTTTGTATCTCTTCGCAAGTTGCCCACTTCCAAGGAACTGGCTCTTATCTTTGCTAGAGAAGTGTTTCGGTTACATGGTATTCCCGTATCTATTGTATCCGATAGGGGTAGCCAATTTATTTCCAGGTTCTGGAAAGCCTTTTGTTCGGAAATGGGTATTTCTCTCTCATTTTCTTCCGCTTACCATCCCCAGTCTAATGGAGCTGCTGAACGTGCCAACCAGTCTCTGGAGCAGTACCTCCGTTGTTTTGTGTCTCACCATCAGGACAATTGGTCTGACCTGCTTCCTTGGGCTGAGTTTGCTCGGAATAACGCCACTCATGATTCTTCCGGCAAAAGCCCTTTTTACGTTGTCTATGGCCAGCATCCCGTTGTTCTTCCGGCTGCATTCTCCTCACAGGGCATGCCAGTTCTGGATGAGCATTTGGCTGGTTTGCGTAATACTTGGGAGCAGGTTCAGCGTTCTTTGGTGGACTCTGCTGCCCACCAGAAGACTCGGGCTGACAAGCATCGCAGAGCGGCTCCTTCCTATGTTGTGGGGGACAGGGTTTTGCTTTCCACATGGAATATTCGCCTCCGGGTGCCTTCTATGAAATTGGCCCCCCGCTTCATTGGTCCTTATCGCATTATACATAAGGTTAATCCCGTTTCTTATGCCTTGGGTCTGCCTAAGAATCTGCGTATACCTAATGTCTTTCACACCTCGTTGTTGAAGCCTTACGTACGCAACCGCTATACCCGGCATACTCCCCCTCCCCCTCCTGTCTCTGTGGAGGGTCATGAGGAGTTCGAAGTGTCTGCTGTTCTTGACTCTCGTTTCCTTAGGGGTCGGCTTCAGTACTTGGTACATTGGAAGGGTTATGGGCCTGAGGAGCGCAGTTGGATTTCTGCGGATGCTGTTCATGCTCCCCGCCTTGTGCGTTCTTTCCATTCGCGTTTTCCTGCCAGGCCTGGTCCCGCCCGCCCTGAGGGCGTGTCCTCGGGGGGGGTACTGTAGCGTTACTTACCTTATCCAGGGGCCGGCCGCGGTCCTCTCTTCAAGCCGCGCGCGGTCCTGCGGCTGCACGAGCCGCGCGCGGCTCATCTGACTCTCTGAACAGGAGGACGGGCAGTGACCGCGTGATGCGGTCACGTGTCCCGCTTGCAGCTAAGAGCGCGCCGCGAGTCTCGGGCGCGCTCTTAAAGAGACAGTGGGAGCCTAAATTGCAAAAAGGCTCCCATTGGCTCCTGTCATGCCAATCACCCCATACACTTACCTTTTGTGGGTGTGGAAGTGACAGGAGCCAATCACATTAGTTTGAAGGCTACTTATACTTACCCTTTTCCCTTAGCTCCTTGCCCTATCGTGGTTTCTGCTACAGTTCCCTTTAGTGCTTGTTGTGTTCAGTTGTGTTTCTCCGTATTTGACCTTGGCTTTGTATTCTGACTTCGTTTTCGCTTTATCCTTGTCTGTTCTGTTTGCCGGCTTGCTGATTCCTGTGTACCAGACCCCGGCTAGTTCTCGTTTACGCTGTCTCTTTGTGCCCTTGACCTCGGATCGTTCCTGACTCTGTACTTCTCCTATTACGTCGAGTCCGGCCACTCTAAGGTCCGGTAGACGTATCTCTCCTCTGTGCTGTCTTCTGTTTGGCTGGATCCTGCGTGTAGGGGTATATTCTCGTTACAACTATACAGTCCCAAGCCAGAAAGAGGCTTGGAATGCACGCCATTATTAGGGACTGAATTGGGAATTGGATATATATAGACATGTTCTACAAGGTGTGATAGAATTTACTTTGATTCCAAGGTTCAAGATTATAGGTGTCATTATGATATCCTATATTAAAATTGGCTAACTTAAGACCATATATTTCTAGTTCTGGGATCAGATAGCCCCCTCCTAAGCTGTCTCTTCTCAATCAGTCTGTTCTTTCTCTTTCTCTGAACTTATTTGTTATATGTACATGACGTTCATCCGTATGTCTTAGCTGTACTCCTTTCACCCCTTAACTCCCTTCCTACTACTGTCCTATGAGTATTTGCAAGTAAGCACTTACTTTTTAATTTATAAAAACACAACTGACAAAATAAAGGAAAGAGGCTTATTTTGAATACCAACAGTTGTCTGGTGTCTGAATTCACGCTCCTCCAAGTGCACTTGAAATAATAATAATTTGGTCAATATAACAAAGATCAATATTTGGATCTATATCAATTTGGTGCCGTGACCCCGGGATCTGATAGTCGAAAGACTCGGACACTAGTGTACAGGTGGACGTCCCTCTGACAGTGAAATCAGCTGCAGCAAGGTAAGGAAACCTTTTTTTCTATCTATATCAATTTCGCTCTCAGGTCCACGTCCTATTGTTTTGTCTGGGTAAGTAACGACTTAAAAACGTCTGATCTAAAGAACTTGTTTTCTGTGGTATTATGGTTATGTTCAGGTGGATGTTGTGTTATGTCTTGTGAAAGGAATCTTGAGATAGTAGAATATAACTGTGGGTTTTAAGTTATTTTTATTGTTTGCCTTGTCATTTGTTTTATATTCAAGTTACAATCCTCCAAGGGCAGATCTCCTGATCTGTGTTTAGAATAACGAAGAAAAGACTGTAAAAATTCCACTGCAGTTGTCCTAAGTGTCTTATACACTGTTTTTGTACAGTTTGTCTTGTGTAAGGAAGTAATTAACCCTTACAAGTTTTAAGAAGGGTAGCTCTCAAAGCACTCAAGGGGGATTTATGGCTTTTACAATTGCCAAGCATCACAAAGGACAAGGAGCAATTAAGAATATTAAGAGGTTACTTAAAAAAAAACTGGCATGCCCTCAGAGGGCACTCTAGACCCACATATATGGACATAATTTATGGCAAATTACAGAGGTTGGTTAGAAGATAATGACTTAGTAGAAGTCGCCCAAAAATGGCATGATACTGCAGTTGAATTTACTAAATGTGGTTGTAGAAAAAACCACCAGAAAAGGTGTACCATATTATCAATATTTTGGACCTCTAGGGTCCCAGAGTAGGCAAGATCCTGGGAAAAATCGTGTAAACCCACCCCTTTACCAGGAAAGGCAAGGACTCATTTGGCCCCTAAAGACTAGGCTATTTCCCTTTTACAGAAATCAGAACCTTTCTTTCCAGTAATATTATACAATGGGACTTCATATAGTTCCCCAGCAGCCCCAGTAAGACCTATGGGTTCATTAGTGGAGGAGGGTAGTCCACCAGTTAAGGGAACCTCTAAATGCCCCCATAGACACCCCAGTGGGGCCATTAGCTCCACAATTTACTACTCCCATGATACCCAAAGATGAGAGCGTATACCATGAAAACAGACAGCCAAGCTCAGGTATCCAATACTGGGAAGAATATAAGCCCTGGACACCCAGTGAACAACTGGCAATAATACAGCAGCTAGTGGTAGTATGCTGGTGAAGCGCTAAAAATGTTTAATTGCAATAGTTGTGAATTTTAATTGTAACAGTTGTGAATAGACTTAAAGTGTAGATATATATATAAACAGTACCTTTTAGGTATACAAAAAGTGTCCTAAGTTGGTATTCAATACCTTAAAAATAAACAGAATATATCAAACATAGTGTAAACTGTGACAAAAAATAAATTTCAATTAAGAGTGAAAAATTCCCACTCACACTTTGGAGAGCTAATAGTGTATAGCTCAATTTGATAGCCCGTGGGGTCCGTGAAGGCGACCCTATCCCTTCTTTTTGCTGGATATTCTTTCCTTTGAATTCTGAAATGTTGAAACATATATATGGTGCAGTACCGTATGGTTCCAAATATGTATAAAAAAGAACAGGTTGGTACTTACAGACACAGAGCCATCCACATCGGCTCTGATCAAGGGTATATGTGGTTAAGGACCACACACCGTCTTTAAAAGAGCAGGAACGATGCCAGCAGTGTTATAAAAATATAAGTGTATTTATTAACATAAAACTATATATAACAATATAAAAAACTATATATAACAATGTAAAAACACTGAATAGGCATATAAAAAGTCCAAATAAATAAAGACCGATATTCTCCAAGCTCCAGGACGCGTTTCGCTGTAACAGCTTCTTCAACTGGATAAAAAAATTCGGAAAAGTCTCTATTTCTTCTTTGGGACCAGTTCCTGCTTTTATACCTCTTTAAAAGTCCAATCCTAGATTATGAGTCCGTGATTCCGCGGGCTTTCGCCATGGAAACGGTGACGCCCTGCGATTCACGTCTCGTTTTCGTTTATTTCCTGGTTTTCGCATCACTTCCGGTCACGTGTCACTCGGCCGATACGTCATGCGTTCCACCTTGCGGTTCACTCGGCCGATACCCGGAAGTGTGTAATATCATTATACAGCAGTGGGAGGTAGACATGGGATATTGATTAGACGCATAAATTCATAACAGTAAAAGTAGTATCTTTTTATTCCTCTCAATGAGAGGAATCTGTGGGTATATTAAAAGAGCAGGAACGATGCCAGCAGTGTTATAAAAAGCTTGGAGAATATCGGTCTTTATTTATTTGGACTTTTTATATGCCTATTCAGTGTTTTTACATTGTTATATATAGTTTTTTATATTGTTATATATAGTTTTATGTTAATAAATACACTTATATTTTTATAACACTGCTGGCATCGTTCCTGCTCTTTTAAAGAAGGTGTGTGGTCCTTAACCACATATACCCTTGATCAGAGCCGATGTGGATGGCTCTGTGTCTGTAAGTACCAATCTGTTCTTTTTTATACATATTTGGAACCATACGGTACTGCACCATATATATGTTTCAACATTTCAGAATTCAAAGGAAAGAATATCCAGCAAAAAGAAGGGATAGGGTCGCCTTCACGGACCCCACGGGCTATCAAATTGAGCTATACACTATTAGCTCTCCAAAGTGTGAGTGGGAATTTTTCACTCTTAATTGAAATTTATTTTTTGTCACAGTTTACACTATGTTTGGTATATTCTGTTTATTTTTAAGGTATTGAATACCAACTTAGGACACTTTTTGTATACCTAAAAGGTACTGTTTATATATATATGTATCTACACTTTAAGTCTATTCACAACTGTTACAATTAAAATTCACAACTATTACAATTAAAAAATTTTAGCGCTTCACCAGCATACTACCACTAGACCTACTCTTAAGATAAGAACTTGGTGTTACAGCTGGTCATCCGTTTTCTTCACCTTGCAAATTAGCGCTAGTACTACCCTGTTTTGTTTGCAATAATACAGCAGCTGCCCGATGAAGAAGCTCTAGTCCAGTCTCTATCCACCATTCAAGCCACTTCCCACTGTACTTGGATGGATTTAAAACAGATTGTCACCCTAAAAGCTGGCCTCATTTGGGCTAGAATAATTGCTAAATATACTGATGCCCATGAAGATAGCCTCAGAACCAACTCTGCATCTGGAGCATGTTATGCCACTGCAGTGAAAGAATGGGCTAAAGTAAAGACAGAGGAACTATCCCATAAATTATGAGATATAGTACAAGGGAAAGATGAATCTGTGGAGTCACCAGACTACTGATGACTTGGGAGCATTGGGTTACACAAATATTGTAACCACTTCCACCAGACTGCTTATTAACTGCTTCATGGATGGTCTCCACATAAGAACTGGTCTCCAAAATGCTAGACCTGAGTGGAGAAGTTTAACCTATGGTGATCTGGTTAAGGTTGCTATGGGAGTGGAATCCAATCTAAATACTTGAAAGAGGAGCACACCTCTAATGGCACTATCTTTCCCTAGAGCTGGTGGAGACAGGAGGCAGGTAGACTGCTGGAATTGTGGCAGGACACATTAAACACAACTGCAGATGTCCTCCAAAAAATAGAAACCCCCTGAATTCAAATGATAACTCCCATGACAACCAACCACCTCCACCACCTCCCCTTCCCCAATAGGAAATTGGCAACCCAGTGTCCCTACATGCTTTCAGTATCTCTGACTCAGCTGGACCCTCACCCATTATTATTGTTACACTGCCCGGAGACCAAATAGTCCCTTTCCTGTTGGACACTGGAGCTGCCAAATAAATGTTACAGGAAAAATAAGTGTTCCTGTATGAGAAATCTGATGATGTATTATCATGTGTAGGGGTGGATGGGATCCCAAGTGACATTCCCCTTACCCACAAACTGAAATTGAGGCTACATGACTCTACTGCCCTTGTAACAAGGCTACTTGTCAGCCCTCATGCCCCTGCTAATCTATTAGGCAGTGATAAACTGTTTGCCCTTAATGCAAATACCCAGTATAGCCCCACTGAAAAAGTAACATTGTCTGTGCCTTTAGAGGACAAACAAATTATATCCCTTTCAAATGTTCTGGCAACTCTCACTATGCCCAGCCATATGCCAGAACCTGTCATTGACTTGTCCTCAGTCCCTGATTCTCTATGGGCTACAGGGAAGACAAATACAGACATACTCTCTGCCCCCCCCCAGTCAAAGTGAATCTCCTGCCTGGAGTCACCCCTCCCTGTCAAAAACAATACCCCCCCTAAGCCCAGCACAGGAAGATGCTATTTTCCAATCTGTGCAAGAATTACTGCACACAGGGGTAATTGTCCAGACCACCTCCCCCTGTAACACACCATTGTACCCAATTAAGAAAAAGCAAGAGAAAGGGAAACCTGTGGTCTACTGTATGGTGCTTAGAGAGATATCAGCTATGCCTCACTGATGATGCCTAACAAGGCTGAAACGATTATCTGGGGTTGCTGTATCTCTCGTGCAGAGGGAACTTGCTGGCATTTGGGATCTGGACTGCCCGTATGGGTGGGAGCAGTCTGATATGTTTCAGAGATGTTCTCTCTGTAATGGCACAAGATGAGCTAAAACCAGCTTGAGAACTGAGCAGGGACCCACCGAAGGGCAGGCTATTTCAGCTGCTGCCTGTTCTCAGTATTCTCTTGCGCCCCGTTTTTTGCTCTCCATAAGTTTAAAGGGTAATCCAGACGTAGACCCCTTGCTCACGGTGCCTAGAGAGATATCAGCTATGCCTCACTGATTATGCCTAACAAGGCTGAAACGATCGTCTGGCGTTGCTGTATCTCTTGCGCAGAGGGAACTTGCTGGCATTTCAGATCTAGACTGCCCGTATGGGTGGGAGCAGTCTGATATGTTTCAGAGATGTTCTCTCTGTAATGGCACAAGATGAGCTAAAATCAGCTTGGGAACTGAGCGGGGACCCACCGAAGGGCAGGCTATTTCAGCTGCTGCCTGTTCTCAGTATTCTGTTGTGCCACATTTTTTGCTCTACTGTATGGTACATTATTTGAGGGCAATTAATGCTGTAACAGAACTCATTGCCCCTAATGTTCCTTGTTGTCACAGATACCACCTTCCTCTAAGGTATTTACTGTTATTGACTTGGCAAATACATTCTTCAGTGTCCCCCTGGATCCCAACAGCCAGTATTTATTTGCATTTACATATAAACACAAGCAGTACACTTGGACAGTATTGTCCCAGGGCGCGCAAAACTCACCTACTATGTACAGCATGGCTATGGCCCAATTTCTTGAAGAATGGCTAAGGGCAGATTACGTAATCTTATTGCAGTATATCGATGACTTACACTTATGTTGCAATGATATGGAAACTTGTAATGTGAACACTCTTTGCTTGCTGAAATTTCTGGCAAAAACAGGCTGCAAAGCTGTAAAAACAAAATTGCAAGCATGTGTTGAAAAAGTTATTTTCCTAGGACATTGTATTTCCCATGGCACAAAACATCTCACAGAAAGTAGAAAGACTGCAGTTCAAAATATTACACCCCTCCGCAGCCTAGCCCAGCTGCGTACATTCCTTTGCCTGGTTTCTTACTGTCGACCTTGGCTTTGCTCTGCAGCAATCTACATGCAGCCCCTGTATGATTGTCTCGCCAACAAAAACAAACAATTTAAATTAACCCATGCAGCAGAAAATGCTTTCTACCCCCTTAAGTTGCTGGTGACTCCCATGTACCCCATGATTGTGCAGCACTAATGGCACAAGAGAAATCAGATTTTCCACATGTAATTGATTCTCCATTATCTAATGCAGATTTAAACATTTTTGCAGATGGTTCCAGATATGCTGATGAGAAGAGTAATTTGGATATTCTGTAGTCTCTGCACAGGAGGTAATACAAGCAGAACCACTCCCTCCTCACTGTTCTGCACAGGAGGCTGAGCTGAAGGCACTCACTGAAGCATGCAAAATGGCCTCTAGTAAGACTGCTAATATTTATTATTATTATTATTATGTTATTATTTATATAGAGCCAACAAATTCTGCAGCGCATAACACTGGGTGGACGAACAAATGTGTAGTTGTAACCAGGCAAGTTTGACACACAGGAACAGAAGGGTTAAGGGCCCTGCTCAATGAGTTTACATGCTAGAGGGAGTGGGGTAAAGTGACACAAAAGGTAAGGATTAGAGTTGAGCGGACACCTGGATGTTCGGGTCCAGCAGGTTCGGCCGAACTTTGAAAAAAAAGTCCGGGTTCGGGCTCGAACTTGACCCCGAACCCCATTGAAGTCAATGGGGAACCGAACTTTTGGTCACAAAAATGCCTCTAAAAAACTCCTGGTAAGGGCTAGAGAGCTGCAAAAGGAAGTAAAATGGGGGTAAGAGCAGGACAAGTGCCCTGCAAACAAATGTGGATAGGGAAAGCACTTAAAATAACATAAAATACCTAAAACTAAACTTTAGCATAACAGACAAGATATTAAGGCAATAAAATATACAATGCACACAAGATATATAAAATAAAATAAATGTCCAGGGTGGTTAAATTAAATATGAATGATGCTGTGCAGGATAGGGTTTTTGTGTGGTCTTCCAGAAGGCTACCTTTGTCTAGTGCAGACAATCAGCTGAAGGAGCTCAGACTTTCTTGCAGGAGTATTGGGGCATGATAATTCTGAAATCCAGCTTTGCTTAGTGCATACAATTAGCTGATGGAGCTCATCAGCTGATTGTATGCAATATTGGGGCTTGACTTTCGCTATACCTGTGGTATAGCCCATGATTTGGGCCCTATATGGCTGGCTCATGATTTTCTCACCTCAGCAGGTACTCCAATCAAGAACTCTGAAGCAATGAGTGCACTTATGGACGCTATCCTGCTATCCACTCAAGTAGGCATCATCAAGGTGGCAGCTCACGTGAAGATCACAGATGAAATTACAAGAGGAAACCACAAAGCAGACGAAGCAGCAATACAAGTACATCCTTCTACAGGTAATACCTTCCAGCAAGTTGTTCTTACAGATGATGCCATTGACTACAATATACTGCTGAGCTTACAAAGACAGGCAAGCAAGGAAAAACATGACCTCTGGAGGAAACAAGATGCAGAACCTGATGATGACAGAATGTGAAGGAAAGGTAAAATACTGTGTTGCCACAAGTGTTGTACCCAATGATGGCCCATGAACCTACACATCTATCCAAGATGCAATGAACCGCATAGTAAACACCCATTGGGTAGCACCCGGATTTACTGTTGTAGCAACTAAACACACCCAAGCTTACATGTTTTGTGGTAAGAGCGTGCAATTTAATTGCTGTTTCTAGTATTGCAGCCTTTTGGTAGTTCATAATATTTGGGAACCCCCCCCCAACCTAATAGGGGTCTGGAGAAGAGTTAGAGGTAAGCGAGGCTTCTTGTTCTCCCATATAGAGGTTGATAATGATTTTTGGATATGTTTGCTTAGTGAGGTTGGTAGTGGTATCGGCAGCATTCAAAAGACATATAATAGTTTCGGAAGAATAATCATCTTAACTGCATTGATCCTGCCTAGCTATGTTAGCAAAACATCTTTCCATTTGTACAGTAGTTGTTTGCACATTTGTGGGAGTGGGGAAAGATTGTTTGTAGCAATACCCCTGTATGTGGCCGCTATCTTTACTCCAAGATAAGTAGTGCCTGAGTCTTCGCCTGATTCAATTTGTAATATGATATTTTGAATCTTTATTTGTTCTTTTCTTTTCAATTTTTTTAAACATTTAACAAATTGTAATATTTGTACTTCTATAGTCAATATTCAATTCACACAAATTTTACTCATAAAAAAAGAGAAAAATTTAGGCCTCTTTGCAATAGAGGATTTAGCATTAAATAGCTAATAGTACATATATTATACACATTTACAATATAACACAAGACAGTGAAGCAGCGAAATAGGACATTTTAAGAATTTTCCTTAAATAGAGTGGGAGGAGCTTTAGATATAGCTTATATATTTTCAATGTTCAAGGTATACTTAGTTGGAATTACTTCCAATTAATCGAAATTTACTCATCAAGTATTTCCTATATCAATCAATTCTAGACATTTCATCCAAACAGATACTTTTTTACTTAATTTTTGTTTGCTCAACATCAACTCCATTTTTATCTGAAACTCGAGTTGGTTTTTTACATTCTTCCAAGGGACCTCAAAATCTTTTTTCCACCATCTCGCGACAACTATTTTAACAGCTAAAAATAGATGTATAAGGGTTACTTTTAATTCATACGCCATAGATGGCCAATTTAGATGTAGCAAAACGACCTCTGGGGAAATTTTCAACTCGGGTTTTAGATTTTTGGATATCAACTTTTGTATTATCAACCAAAGATTTCTTAATTTGTGACAATCCCACCAGATATGTCTGAAGTTACCTCATGCGCATTTACATCTCCAGCAAACAGGATTAGTTGAAGGATATATTTTGTTTAATTTCTCCGGTACTCAATACTACCTATTTTGGACTTTAAAGTGTGTTTCTAACAAGTTTAGTGAATGTATGTTCTTCTTAACATCCATCATTGAAGAACCCCATTGTTTCATATTGATATCAATGTTTAAATCTTTTTTCCATACAAGTATAGCTGTTGGATTTATATCCTTAACACTTACTTTGGTTAATATTAGAGCTTTAGAAAGTGGTTTATTGATTTTTTTTTTAAGTAAATAGTAAATCAATCAAATTGCTCAAATTAGATTTTAGTGTAATAAGGTGTGTAGACATATAACTTTTAAGTCTTAAACAATTAAACACCTGCTCTAGGTTGTATGCAGATTTTATTTGAGCAAAAGTTTTGATTGTTCCTTCTATCAATAAATGTTCTAATCGTAATATCCTTGTTTTTTCCAATTATTGAGATTTAAATCTTCCACCTGATTTTCCACAGTATTTAATTCCAAATAGCTCGGAACTTTTTTTCTATATTTAATGCTTTTTTTTATTTTAGACCAGTTATTTAATAACGGAGTCAAAATAACATTGGAATAATCTTTTTTTGAGGTTTTATCTATATTCCAAATTAAACAATCTAAACTAGAAACTTCTCCTGTCCTCATTTCCATCTTATACCATCCTTCGTTTTTATTTTCTTCTACTTGCATTCTGTAAATATGCAAGATTGTGGCTGCTTTAAAGTTGTTCTTGGATAAGCAAGTCTGCCCTTATGTAGTTTTTGTACTAATATTGATTGTTTTAATCTTGGCTTCTTATCTTTCCAAATATATTGAGTAAAACTTTTTTGTATTAACTCAAGCTAATGGATCGGAATGTGAAGAGGTAACATTTGGAACATATAGTTCCACTTTGGTATTACATATGAATTGATCACATTTATTCATCCCCAAAAAGTAATTTCTAAGTTTCTGCGATCTTTTAACCATTTGTTGAGTTTTAATAATAATGCCAAAACAATGTATCTCCATAATCCTATTAACCTCTCTAGTGATTTTAATTCCTAGATAATCCATACTGTCTTTGACCCAAATAAAGTCATAACTGTTTTTAATCTCTTGTTGTGTTTTTTTTTATCGAGATTAATATCTAAAATCAAGGATTTATTTACGTTTAATTTATAATTTGATATGAAACTGTACCGGTCAATTTCCTGCATAATATGTTCCAGTGAGCTCTTAGGATTTGTGACAGTGATTAGAATATCGTCACCATATAAACTGATCTTTTGGTCTTCATCTATTATTTTGTAACCCTTGATCTTTTTGTTGTTTCTAATATTTTCATCCAATGGTTCAATAGACAGTAAATAAAGTAATGATGAAAGGGGGCATCCCTGCCGAGTCCTATTTTTAAGTTGGAACCATGGGGCAATAATATTAGGTCCTATAGTACGTGCAACTGGATTTACATAGAGAGCCATAATGGCTTTCTTAATCCAGCCTTCTAATCCGTAATGTGACAAAACAGCTTCTAGGTATTTCCAGCTGACTCTGTCAAATGCTTTTTCAGCATCAATCGACAGAGTCAGAACTGGAATCTCATTTCTGTTTGCATCATCTAAGATGTTTACAATTCTTCTCATACCTGTGTAAGAATTTCTACCTGGAACATAACCTATTTGATCTCTATGGATAATTAATGGAAGGAGTTTCTTTATTCTAACAGCCAAAACTGAAGAATATAGCTTAGTATCTACGTCTATTAAAGATATTGGACGATAATTTTTAATATCAGTAGGATATCATTTTTTAAGATTGGCAAAATATTGGCTTTCAACATCTCTGCTGGGAAAAAAATCCTCTATTTGCAGCTGTGTTGAAAGCATTAGTCAAATGAGGACATAATACATTTTAAATGTTTTATAGAATAAGTTATTAAACCCATCAGGGCCTGGTGTTTTTGATCTT
The DNA here is from genome assembly GCF_036172605.1 of Pelobates fuscus. NCBI lineage: Eukaryota > Metazoa > Chordata > Amphibia > Anura > Pelobatidae > Pelobates > Pelobates fuscus. The sequence goes on along the minus strand of NC_086318.1, from coordinate 173,396,589 downwards.
TCTAGCTCATTTATGACTTTCATAATCTCATCCATAGTTATGGGTTTATTTAAAAGTTCCTTATCAATTGCTGTTAGTTGAAACTTATTTATAGTTTCCAAGTATTTTTTAATATCATCATCTGTGGTAGTTTGAGATATATTGTATAAATTGCTATAGAATTCATTAAAATGTTTTCCTATTTCTCTAGGAGTTATTGCTGTTTTTCCATTATGTATTAATTTTTCCACTTTGTTCTGTCCCTTTTGTTTTCTAAGTTTTTTAGATAGCATTTTATCAGCTCTATTACCTTTAGAATAATATTTAAGTTTTAATCTGTCCATGTTTTTGACTGTTCTTTCTATTAATTTTTGCTTTGTATTTTCTTTCAATACTGATATTTTCTCATAAATTTCAGGGGATGGAGATTGTTTATTTATATAAGTCATATTTTTTAATTCAATATATTAATAAGATAGAGTAATGTTTTTATCAAGTTGGCTTTGTAATTTGATAAAATGGCCCCTTATTACAGCCTTAAAGGCACACCACAAAATAGATGGATCAGTATTTTCTGAAATATTTTCTTTCAAATAATTTTTTATATTATTTTCTATATAGGTTTTATTTGTTTCAGAACAAAGCAGATTATCACTCAAGTGCCAAGTATATGTTTCTCTTTTAATTATACAAAAGCCTATTTCACACAACACACCATTATGATCCGTCCAAACTATTTCGTTAATGTTTTTTTTTTAATCATATCGATAATACTTGGATCTACCCAAATCATATCCAATCTTGAATAAGAAAAATTAACTTTAGAGAAATGCATGTAGTCTCTCTCATTACGATTATAAATTCTCCAAATATCAAATAAATTGTATTCATCTTTAATCTTCTTTAATGCTTTAGCTTGTTTTATCACCATTTGATTTAAATTATTTCCTTTCATGAATTTTTTGTCTATCTGTGGGTCCAATACAGCATTGAAATCCCCTGCTAATATTAACTTTCCCACTTTAATTTCGTCTACTTTTTCTAGTATGTTTTTTAAATAGGAAGCTGGTGAATGATTTGGAAGATATATATTACATAATGTAAAAAGTATGGAATCAATTTTAAATATTATAATCAAATATCTGCCTTTAACATCTTGTACTTGATGAATAATTTCGACTTTGATTTTTTTCTTCAAATACCATAGCTACTCCACATTTTTTTAAATCTTTATTAGAAGCCTGAATTATAAGCGGAAATCTTTTTCCTTCCCAATTCTGTTTATCTGTTTGCCTCCAATGAGTTTCTTGTAGAAATATTAAATTTAATTGCTATTCACTTAAATATTTATATAGTAGTGCTCTTTTTGCTATAGTATTCATACCCTGAAGCATTTTTATCATGTTACTTCTCAAGACATCTTTGGATCCTTCTCCACCCCATAATCACTAATATCTTTCCCTATTGCTGCAAAAACATATACATGACAACACAAAAAACATAAATTTAAAATCATTGGAAGGAATCCTCCCTTCTTAGCACAAAGACTGTAAATTTTCATTTAGAAAATCAGTCTTTACTGTGTCTTTAAACCAGACACTAAGTAGGTATGTCCGGAAGGAAATGATACTGTTTACAATTCTACAATTTTACCCCCCAAAAAAAAAATATTTTAAACATATTATATCCCACCTTTCCCTTATCCCTTTCCCCTTTTGCTTTTCTTTTTTTTTCCTTTCCCCTGTTTTCCCTTTTAAACATGTTTTTTCTTAAAATATTTACTATACATATTTCAACAAAATTACAAACAAATTTCATCAATATTTACCATATTTTGGTTACGAGTGTATTCAATCTTATTATCTATTACTAAAGTGTAAGTTTATTAATTCCTTTTAGTTGTGTGCAAATAGTGTTCATTAAACCATCATTCTGAATTTTAGGTCGCATTTGTATTAATATCTAAACGTGTGTTTCCCTTTTCACACCTCCCTTCATTTATTTGTATACCTTTATTACTTTGATAAATTATTATCCCAGCAAATTACTCTTGTGCTTGCTTATTTTCTATATTAGTATAAGTTTATAAGCTATACAAGTGGAGTTTACAAGTGAAGCTTTCAAATCAAACTTACTACTTAATTGTGTCTAAGTTAACTAAATGAAAAAGTCTCTTTACCATAAAGAGAGAAAAAAAAAAGATTTGCTTTTTATCTTCTTTCGCTAGTCTTTTTATCTTTCTTCTTTAATACTGGTTAACCAGCTATTTGCTTCATTTACATCTGAAAAAAACATTTATTTTCTTGTTTCCAGATAAACTTTAAAGATGCCGGAAGACCCCATTGAAATCTGATGTCATTTTTTCTTAGAAAGTCTGTCACGGTTGAAAAGGATTTTCACCAAGTCCTAGTAAAAAAGGATAAATCTTGCAAAAAAATTATATCTTTATAAATAAGGTTTATTCGGGGTTTAATGCGGCTAGCTTTCATTAGATTATCTCTCATTGATAATGAGGAAAAACTCACTATCACGTCTCCTGGAAGATGTGAAGCAATTGTATTAGGTTTGTGGATTCGATGGAAATTTTCTATTTGGTGGTCATCTGTAGGCATTTCAGGTAGGACTTCTTTAACCCCTTAAGGACCAAACTTCTGGAATAAAATGGAATCATGACGTGTCACACACGTCATGTGTCCTTAAGGGGTTAAATAAGTTGCTTAGATATTCTTTTAATTTTTCATTAGTAATTTATCCAGGAACCCCTCTAATTCTTATATTACTTTTTCTTGATCTATCTTCCAAAGCTGCTATTTTTTTTTCAAGTTTATCAGCTTTGTTTGTTAAAAACTGCATTTCTGTCTTAATTGTTTTTATTTGAGTTCCAAACACTTCAAGTTCTTTTTCCACTTCTACCACTGATACTGCAACATTTTTAATATCTTGTTTTATGTCATTAAAACTTACGAGCATATCTTGTTTTAATGTATTACGTTGTAGCTCCAACAATTGTTTGAGTTGATCTTGTATGTTAGTTGAAGCAATTACTTGAGATTGTAGTGGAGATTGGGCAATTGGAACTTCCAAATTAATGTTGAAGGTATTAGCCGGGTGTGTCGTGCATTCAATTTTATGTTCCTGCCCATCTTCAATGGGAGTTATAAAAAAAGCCAGACAACCTATTTTCTGTTTGTTGAACTGATTTAGTTTCTTTCTTCTTTTCCATAGTAGTTTTTCTAGTTGCCATTTTGTTTCTTAACAACTACTTCGTAGAAACTTTTAATTAAATAATCGTCCTTATTATTACTCAATATCACTTTTGTTTTGAGTGATTAGTTTAATTGGATTGGATTGATTATATACGTTAAATATTGCTTTGAGAAGAAAAAAAAAAAAAGAAGTTTATCTTCACTATTTTTCCAGCAATTAAGCAGTCAAAAAGAAAAAATAAAGAATAAAAAGAAAAAATTTCAAATTTCAATTATTACCAATCTCCTCTTACTGTATATGGAGATTTTATCTCAAGCCAATATTTATATGCAGATATGTGATATATTAATATGTTGCAGTATATTCAGAGGTACTCACAGTTCTACTTATAGCTTTTAGGAGATTTCTGAGGCTTTTTTTATTTCTTTCTCATTTGTCCGAAAGGAAAACCCTCCTGTTCTCTGTGTAGAAAAAGTAAATGCTCGGCAGATCTCCTCTCCGTCAAAACTCGTCAGCGCCTATCAATATGCGCTTCAAACATCAAGCGCCACTGTATTGCCACACTAACTCTCCAAGTTTTCCCCCAACACCCAGCCAAACAATATTCACGCAGCAGCTTGGTTAGCTTCCACGCGGCAGCATGGTTAGCATGGTTAGCTTCCGTTCCGGACACGCCCACCTCTAGCACGTGTGATGTCTCACGTCATCGCGTACCCAGATCGTCCATGTTGCCTGTCAGCACCTTGCAATATGATATTTTGCTGTACCCTTCTAAGGTTGTGTAGTTATGTGGTAAAGACCGTGTTGGTTGTGATAGAGAGAGAAGGACATCGTCCACAAACATGGCTAATTTATAGTCGGGATTACATATAGGTATCCCTGTGATGTCGTGGAGGTTTTGTATTCTATATGCTACTGGTTCGAGGGAAAGCACATACTGGGGGGAGAGTGGGCATTCCTGCCATGTGCCATTCGTTATAGAGAATTGGCTCGATAAGAAGCCTGCATTTGTGACTCTGACAAATGCTGTTGGGAAGCCACATTTAAAAAGGACCTGTTCCATATAGTGCCAATTTAACCTGTCGAAGGCCTTCTCCGCGTCTATTGCTAAGAGAAGACACTCCATTTTGTGTGTTTCCATATGAGCAAGGACATTAAGTATCTTCCTTGTATTATCCGAACCCTGTGTTTAATGAAGCCTGATTGATCGTTATGGACTATGCATGTTAGTATGTCCTTTAGCCTTTCAGCCATCACTTTAGCGTAGTCCTTCATGTCACAGTTAAGAAGAGAGAGAGGTTGAAAGTTCTGGCATATGGTAGCTGGTTTTCCCCTTTTGATAACGTTGAAATGTGCGCTTGTAGAATGTCAGATGGCATGTTACTGGTGGTAAAGCAGTGGTTTAGGAGCTTTGTTAAGTGAGGCGTCAAGAACTCGGAAAATGTCTGATAGTAAATGTTAGTGAAGCCATCCGGCCCCAGGGATTTGTGTAGGGGTAGTTTCACTATGATGTGGCTCAGTTCAGTTTCTGTGAATGGTCGAGTACTTGCCTCTATTTCTGTGTCCTGAAGTCTGGGTAGGTTGACCGTGGCTAGAAAATCCTGTATTTGGGCCATGGATGGTACGTGGGTGGTGCCGTCCTCCCAAAAGATTGTATAGTGAGCTGTAGTAGCGTGTGAATTATTCTACAATGTATTGAGGATTCATAAGCTTTTGCTTCTCTGAGGTTAGAATATATGCTACTTGGGAGTTAGTCATGTGTGCTTTAAGTTTAGATGCTAGCACGGAACCCGATTTATTTCCTTGTGCGAATAAATTGTGTTTGTGTGTAGGATATAGTTAGTTTTGTCTACTTTTATCTCATTTAGCTGAATTTGTAGTGCCCTGAGTTTGTCATATTGTGTCTGTTTATTGGCATGAGTGGCGTATTTGATTAGTGACCCTCTAATCACAGCTTAATGAGCCTGCCATATCATGTCTATGGAGGAGACCCCTGTGCAATTTATTTCAAAATATGATTTGATGTCCTCCTTAATATGGTTGATGATTTGGGGGTTCATCAGCAGTGACTCGTTAAGTCGCCAAGATCCGTGTCCCTTGTTTGGGAATATTTCTGTCAGCGTCAGGAGTATAGGGACATGGTCAGACCATGTTATCAGTCCTATTTGTGCAGATTGTATGGTCGGGATCAAGGAGGTAGGGATCAGGAGTCTGTCTATTCTAGAGTATGAGTTATAGACTTGAGAGTGGAAAGTGAAATCTTTTTCTGAGGGGTGGTGTACTCTCCACACATCTAAGAGGCCTGCATTATGTATACTTTTCCTAATCTGGGTTGCCGTGTTGGTGCGGTTCTGGGCAGTTGTGCGAGAGACTGTGGTGTTAGATGAAGTGTCTAGGGTGCTGTCCAGTATGAAGTTTGTGTCTCCTCCCTCAATCAAACTACCATACGTATGGGTCTGGGTTAGTGACATTATCTTGTCTGTATATGCTATCTGGTTTTCATGGGGCCCGTACTCATTCAGAAGTGTGTAAGGTTCGTTGCTTATCAGACACGGAATCAAGAGAACCCTACCCTACTTATCCCCTATCCTTTTGAGTAATACGAAGGAGACATCTTTGCTGAACAATATTGATTCTCCTCTCTCTTTCTTATTATAGCCAATGTGGTAACCAGTAGGATAGTGTTTAGAGAAAAACCTGGGCACGTTAGATTTTAGGAAATGTGTTTCCTGAAAGAAAGCTATGTTAGCCTTCATCTTCCTGGCTTCATAAAGAGCCAATCTCCTCTTGTGTGGGGAATTAAGCCCCTTGGTATTAAGTGATATCATGGTCAAAGCATTCGGTTTGATGTTGTATTGCTCTCTGTGTTGCTGCCTGAGTTGCGGGTGGTTTTGGAAAAAGGCCCTGTGTTGTTTGTGAGGAACCTTTGGTAGTGTGTCCAGTTCTCTGATTGCCCATACATATTGATATTTGTCGCATACCCTCTACTGTCCCTTGGGAAAAAACAATATGATAATGGATTCAGGGGATGAGGGGTGCCATAAGTATAAGACCTTGGTGAGTTACATGTGTCCCACCATGTACCATGCTTCTTGCGGAAGATTATGCTGCTATGTGTTGACCAGGTTTGGCATATTGGTTTGTGTATTGTCACCTTATGTGAGGTCCAGTCATGTGGGTACCCATCAATATTCTGTCGTTTTGCATGAGTGAACCGTGGGGAGGAGGGGAAACCTTGGGGGAACTCTCGGTGGTAAGGGTGCCAAAAGGCAACTATATATACAACAGGGTGTACAGATATATATTATCTGTCACCAAAAAGGGTTTTTTGCAACTCTATGGAGCCAAAGTGGAGGAGGGGGATTTGTGCTTAAGGTAAACCACTATTTTTCTACCCTTGTAGAATACCTGATATAAGGTAACAATGGTCTGAAAAGTGAAGTTGTCTGTCTGACTATGTCTTTTACCAGCCTTGTTTTACTACGTGTACGTGTGGCATTTCAGTTAGTCAAGAAACCATAACATAACATATAATGCATACTATGACATCAAATACAACCCTTTGTGCATGCTCACGTATCGTATCATTTTACCAGGTATACACGATTTATGTGAAGTTGGTTGACTGCACATCAGCCTGTCATTTATTTTTTGACACAGTGATCCAGTCTTTGGTTATCTTTGTGGGTGACTTGCAGTTTCTTTCAGGCAGGTCCGTTTTCTCTTGAGGGGCAATGGTTAGGTTCCAGTCCTTCAGTAGGTGGGTCCCTTCCATCGCTGTATGGATTTGATGTTCCACTCTGTTGCGCTGAACGATAAGACGAGTGGGGTATCCCCATTTGTGTGGAATTTCCGCTTCTCGCAACACCTTGGTGATCAATGCCACTTCTCTATGTTTTGCAAGTGTAGTTGCAGATAGATCTATGTATAGCTGTATTCCAGCGTAATTAGTTGGGATGGTGTCTGGGTTTCTTGCTGCCTGCATAATGCTCTCCTTCGGAGTGAAGTAATGCACTCGGGTGAGTACGTTCCTGGGGATGGAGGCCGCAATAAATCTGGGTCGTGGCAGACAGTGGATGCGGTCCAAGCATAGATCATTATCCGTGAGGCCGGGACACAGGGCCATGAACAGGGCCACCGGATAATCATGTAATTCAGAAGGTCTGACATCCTCCGGTATTCCGCATAGGCGTATGTTGCTGCGCCTGTCGCGATCTTCATGGTCAGCCACTTTTCTTGTGAGGGCAGACAACTTTATTTCAAAGGATTCATAGGCCTCAGCTAGGTTGCTGTGTGCCGATATTATCTCTTCCGTTTTATCCTCCAATTGCATAGTGTGTTCGCCCATAGACTTCGTATCTGCTCTTACATCTCGAGCTAGCTTTGAAAATTCTGTTTGGAGATTGTGCTGCAGCTCTTGCAGCATTCTGTGCATCACTGTTTCAGATGCTGGGGCTGCATTTTCCAGGGAGATTGAGGTACTATCGCTCTGGTCAGAGCAGGCCGCAGGTGATGTTGCATTTTAGCCTTTTTGGCTGATCTCTGGGACATAGCTGGTCTGGGCGTCTTGTGAGTGGTAGTGTGCTTTGGGTAGTGCAGTTTATGCTCGTTTACTTTCTGTTAGATTGTTCACCCATGTCGGAGCTGACTGCTCACGCGTCCATGTTCGCGAGCTGCCAGACCATGCCCCCACTGTTAAGTATTTTAAATGGATTGGCACTTTTTGGGTGAAATTGCTCTTGGTATTTTATTTACATAAAGATTGGGAGTGAGCTGTAATTTTAAGCTTGTGACATGTATGCTGTGTATATTAGCACTTTATTTAAATACATGATAAATCAACTGGCTTGGATATAATTAATTAATACTGTTTTTCAATCTGAACTGTTTTAAAGCACATTGAGTGTTTTTTGAATTACTGCACTTTGATCTGTGTTGTGCCTAATCATTAAATTCATGAAGCACCAATATCCAAAAAGTAATAATCAATCACCTAATAAGGCTTATAACGATACTGGCGGGCACACAACCCACTTCGGAATGAGTATATTGAGCTATAGGAAACAGAAATCACACAGAGACCACGTTGCAGATAATAATTCACATCACACTTTATTGTCCATAAAGGGACCCAAGACAAAGTAAGCGTAATTCTCATTAAGTAGTTGCATGCATTCACATCAAAACAGCTTAGTATCTAGATATATCAACTTAAGTATACATCACCATTTAGAGGGGGCTTGGTTACGTCCTCGCTGCACGACCGGGGGAACTCAGACAGTCAGGCTTGGAGGGACCCTCTCTGGGAACAGCAGAGACCAGCAACACGCGTCCGCATTACAGGTGGGTAGTTCTCCAAGTGAGTGCCAAGTTTCCCCGTCTTTTATACTTTTTACCAAGTTTGTATTTCTTATCAGTGCAGCCCAGCATGTATCTTGTCAGCACGTTAGGTAGTCAGTACGGTTGATCAGGCCGGTCATGACCCCCAACGCCCATGCCAGACACATGCGGCATCTTATCTATCTATGTCCCTACTCTTTATCTTTCTAATACCAAGTCCCTCTCTTACACACAAGGGCCTTTTTGGATATTGGCCAGACACGCTATGGAATATTCTATGCAATATCAGCGCAACACAGTTTCAGTATTTTATGCAATGTCATCTTACACAGTCTAAATATTTTATGCAATGTCAGCTTAGTTGAATTTCTTAGTGCGACACAGTTACAGACAAGTGCCATCTTAACTATCTATAATAGATTAATTTGCTCACTAGTGATCAATCAATCATACCTAATTAGTTAATTGGAATTTTATCACAATTATCACATTCCATCCCTTGATCACTCAGTGAGCAAAACCTCACACATTTACGCATGCCATTCAGGTTATCAGCAGGGGGCAAGCCCATTAACCCACTGATCCCCATATTGTTCCATTCACACCTGGAACCAATTCATGCACTAAAGCTCTCCGAGTCGAGGGTCACCCGTAGGACATGCCTCTTCCCGCTTAACATTCTCTATCTCTAAACAACATTTATCACACTTCTAACTTTTGCTTTTTAAATGTAGTTACTCTTTGAATGCAGCAAATAACAATTTTGTAGCATAGATAAATACAGAGTATAATAAAAACACACCACACAATTCCCTTTAATATTTTCATCCCAAGTCCTCCTATCCATGATCCTATACCAAATGTCCAGTCAAAGTCTTGTGTAGCATTAGCTAGCCAGTGTTCCAAGTCATCGGTGGTCAGTGGTTTTCTAAAGCGTTTCTGTATCTCTTCTAAGTGATGAAGCTCATGTTTAACTTTCCCTGATTTATCTTCTATCCACACACAACATGCTTTGCCTCCTATTCTTTTGCATACCCCCCCCTCTGCTGCAAGCAAATAATCTAAGGCTATTCTATTTTGCAAAGCTACCTGTCTAATCTGTTCTTGCTCATAAGTAAGTAAGCTAATAGCAAGTCCTGTGCTATTAAAGGCATCATCAAGGGAATCAATTAAAAGGTTTAAATTAGTTATCATCATTCCCACCCCCACCATTGGAAAAAGAGAGACCCAAAACTGTGCGTTTCTATCCATTTTAAACCCTGATAACTCGGTGTCTCGTTTCCTCCAATGATGATGGGCGCTTTCAGGTAAAGTTGTAGTAGGGTAAATGGCGGGCATCACCATTCCCAAGGTACAATCAATTTGCATTTTACATGGGAGTTTTTTATAAGCCCATCTCCCACATAGCCAATAGAATCCTTTTGAAGGGATAGGGTGATTTATACAACTTACATCAGAACGTTTAAAGGTAAAATAAGTGCCAAACACTCCTGTTCCTACTATTCTATGCCACCATCGACTAAATGTCACTGCCTCACCTTCTCCTAAGACATATTTCCATCTGCCCTCTGTTCTTTTCTCTTCATTTTCTGTCCCATTAAAATAGTCAAAACTCCATCCTGTGTAATAAGGAGATAATGCCATGGTATTTACATAACTGCCAGGTCTGTTGCTTATCTGGTAGTTACGGTCAGTGTAGTATTTTTGATAAACATTAATAGTCACTATCTCTTCTCGGTCGTCAGGGTATTCCCATTCCCCCATGCGCAGCTTAACTGCACCTGGCCTGTCCGTCGTATCTTCACTTAAGAAGATCTTGGGGGTCTCACTTGTGTCGTTTCTCACTAGAAAGTAAAAACCCACGTTATGTCGAATGATATACAACAAGTCTTTCTTCGTCAATATTTTAGGGAAGTAGGGGTACCCTTTGTCATGAGCATGTGGAGTATGGCCACACACCCAACATGGTTCACATAAATTCAAGCTCTTATATACATTAGCTGCTGCCTTAACAAAATGATTGTGTTCTTCCCAAGGAGAGGGGTGTCTGTCTGATTTAGTGGTGTCAGAACAAGTTGTCACAGAAGTCCTTTGAATTTTTAAAAGCAAATACCAAAAGGTATCAGGGGTGCTGTTAGTGCAGCAGTAGGTTGCACCACTATTCTCTATAACAGTGTATGTCCGCTTTGTGCTGTGCTCATTTGCGTAACCCACCCAATATTGGGTAAGTTCCTCTGAAGTAATATTAAAGTCAACATGTGTATATAGTATATGGCAGCCAAAGGGTGTTGTAGATTCTAACGTTAACGTATCAAATGATCCGTGCGGCAGCTTAATATAGTTCATCTTCTCAGTGTCGTTGTGGCTGAAATAGCCTTCTCCATACAGGCTTGCCCTCATGTTTGGACAGTCATAAGTCAGGCAGGTTACTCGCATCTCGATCTCTTTCCACTTCATTTCTGCGGAATCACTCCGGTCCCAACCTCCAATCTCGTTGTTGGTATCTGATTCGACCAAAAGGGGCAGAGTAAGCGCAACCATCACAATAACAGCCGGACCAATGAGCTTTGCCTGTAAAGATATGACTCATCTTATTCTCTCAAATAACATTTGCCCGAGGGCACGTATTCCCATTTGTCTTGTCCTGACTTGGAGAGTATCACAGTGTTGTCAAGGATGTCAATACCAATTATGTATTCAGGTATGGGGACAATTAAAACTGAATACTTCTTTTTGGGCAACTGTCCAATTTTCAGTTCTACCCAGGTCTGGACTGCTTCTGTCCTTTTACCTCCCAGACCTGTGATCACATAGGGTGATCCAGAAAATTTCTTAGGGTTACCATAAATTAAGGTGGCTTCGGCTCCAGTGTCCACAAGGGCAGTAACCCTTTCAACATTTTTATGTTTCCAGTGAATTTCTATATTTACATGGGGTCTGTGGTCTTTTACTGAAAAGTCAATCACTGGAGCCTGCCTCACTAGTCAATCCTTTTTGTCAGAGTCCGTCATCTCCAGGTCTCCCAGGTCTCCTAACAGGTTTCCCAGGTCTGGCAAGTCTCTGGGTGCCTCTGGCACCCCCCTGTGTACCGTACACAACTGTCGGTGTGCATATGCATCAAGTGCTTTAAGGAGCTCACAATGTGCCATTTCCTGCGGCAAGTCGGGGTATATTAGGCGCGGTGTGGGAGGGGGTGCACTATTTACATTTCTCTCCTGCCTCTCCCCTCCTGCCGCTAGCCTTGCCAGCCATTCCTGTGCCTGTTTACTGAGTTCGCCTAGTCTTTTGAAATTCTTTTCTAATTCCTCCCCCAGCTCACCTGGCAGGCTAGCTATCTCTCCTACCTCTGGTAAAAGGGGTGCGGTGGGGATCAAAGCGGGTAGCTTTGGTGGTTCCTGCACCGGAGAAAGGGATGGGGCTTTGTCGGGCCATCCCCAAGGATTTTGGGCACCTGTCTGTAGGTTATTTACCTTAACTCCTTTCTTGTGAAGTCCTTTCTGCTTGTACAACCTCCAGAGTGTAGGGGTATCTTTCCCATCAATCTGCTCTCTACTTACCCCTTCTTTGAGGAGAGCCATGAACATTTCTTTTCTACTTACCCTGTTTTCATTGTGTCCCTCGTTTGGGGTCCCAGACGGTCTGAACGTCGGTGGTCCTGATCTGAAGGAACCTCCCTCGCCAGGATTCTTGGGAGTCTGGGTCTTGGGGGCCCAGTCTCCCAATTCCCCCAATTGCATAATGGCTTCAGTAACCAATTGCAATGAGTTTCCTGTTTGATTTATAAGCAGTGTCATTATAACCTGCTTATATGCTGGAGGGGCGGTCTTTATAATCTTATTTCTCATTTGAACTGTCACAGGCATTTCCATCAGTCTATCCAGCTGTTGGGAATTCTGGATAGCCTGTCTGACCATCTCCTGTTTCAGTTTCCTTACTGCATCTGTCAGCCCGTACCAAGGTTTGTCATTATCTGGCCAGTCACTGACAGATGGATACCTCAGTTTTAACCCTATCTGGACAAGCTCAAGGAGGGTGAGTGAAGCCGGATTCCCCTCTATGGCAGGGGGTCCGTTTAACAGCATCCTCCTGACATTCTCATCCTCTGAGATAGTGGCTAACTTTGGCGAGTCCATGGCATCAAGATTGATGCCTCCCGCCCCTGTCTCGGCTAGTCTCACAACCCACTCATCCAGCGGTTCCTTTGGCCGCTGCCTGAAGGTTGAAAGAATGTCAGCCATCTCCTGTTGAGTATAGTCTTCCATGGAGGTCTTGCTAATTTGCCCCAGGTCAGTGTACTCCAATTTTCTTCTGACCACAGGCAAAGCATTTACTCCACCAGACTCATCATCTGAACTCCAGATGTTGCCATCCCAAGTGTCAGGATCCCAATTGGATCCTACCTGAGCCAAGCACACCTGCATCTTCCTCTTGCTAATCTTACGAGTTCCAACCTTACCCTTAGCCTTGGTCACATTCATTACAGATTTTTGCAATAACATTTCATACAAATGCTTTTCTTTTTCCATAAGACATTTAGCTTTGTGTGTTTGTCTATAGGCATTCAGTATTACCCAACCTCTTTTCTGCCACTTATCTTTTGGGATTCTTGTCAGGCAATCAAGAAGGTTAGTAGGCATGTCAATTTCACTTTTTTCACTGTCATCGTTACCCTTGCCAGCTGAACGGGCCCATTCACTGGCAATCACCGCATATGGCTCATCCTCCCATCCGGGAATGATGGCATCATCACCTTGTTTCTTATTCTTTTTAAACATTGTGCAAAGTCCCTATGATTGATTTAGAATATACTTGCACTCCTTGGGGGATGTGTGTACTATGTGTTTTAGTTAATTTCACTTGAATATGTACTAATCCAAACACCTAGTGTCTGGCTTATTGTTTTATGCTTCACTCAAGCCTGCCCAAATGACTAATTTGGCTGCAGGTTTGCGCTTCCCGACCACACTGGCTTTCTACACACTCCGTAAAGTGCATAGGGGCGTCTATGAATCGAGCCAACAGTCTTGCACTTTCAGGAACAGCCGTTTCATTCACTTCCTTAGTCAGCACTGGCTTCCAGCACCTGTTAAGGTGCGTAGGGGCACTTGTTAACTGACCAAGCACAATCACCCATTCGTGTCAGAATCACCCCAAACAATCTCGTGGTTTTGGTGACCTTATCTCAATACCTGGTATTGAGCTTATTAAATTAGCAGCAATTCAGCCTCATCCAGGACGCTAGCCTGTTTGAGGGTATCGCTCCCCAGCGGCACTGGCGTTCTACACACCGTTAAGATGTATAGGGGCGTCTACCAACTGAGCACAACTTGCATTCTTCAATCAATCTTCTGAAACACTCCTCAATCTTGTTAGATCGAGCATTCACTCACCAATTTTGCTCTTGCAAAGTCATGCAAACATTTTCAGGTTTACACAATGTTCAAAAGAAACTTTAGAAACTGTAGTGTTTGTTTCCTAAACTTAAAATCTCTATAACATATTTTACTGCAACGCACGGAAGAAACTGACAGCTTGCAAACGTCTTTTCTTTCCTCCGTGTCGCAGCAAAAATTAAACCTTATACAATGTTAGTTTCACTTTAACTGTACTTACAATTCGCCTAAGCAGTCCTAACAATTTCTAACCACAATATCCTTATCTACATACACAGTTCTAACAAGTCCTAAACACAATTTTCTTATCTTACGCAAACAGTTCCAGCAAACTCTAAACAAACAACTTTCAAAACTAAATTGATTTCAAGTTTCCCTGCTCAATTAATACTCATCCTGCCGACTACGCCAAAATGTTGTGCCTAATCATTAAATTCATGAAGCACCAATATCCAAAAAGTAATAATCAATCACCTAATAAGGCTTATAACGATACTGGCGGGCACACAACCTACTTCGGAATGAGTATATTGAGCTATAGGAAACAGAAATCACACAGAGACCACGTTGCAGATAATAATTCACATCACACTTTATTGTCCATAAAGGGACCCAAGACAAAGTAAGCGTAATTCTCATTAAGTAGTTGCATGCATTCACATCAAAACAGCTTAGTATCTAGATATATCAACTTAAGTATACATCACCATTTAGAGGGGGCTTGGTTACGTCCTCGCTGCACGACCGGGGGAACTCAGACAGTCAGGCTTGGAGGGACCCTCTCTGGGAACAGCAGAGACCAGCAACACGCGTCCGCATTACAGGTGGGTAGTTCTCCAAGTGAGTGCCAAGTTTCCCCGTCTTTTATACTTTTTACCAAGTTTGTATTTCTTATCAGTGCAGCCCAGCATGTATCTTGTCAGCACGTTAGGTAGTCAGTACGGTTGATCAGGCCGGTCATGACCCCCAACGCCCATGCCAGACACATGCGGCATCTTATCTATCTATGTCCCTACTCTTTATCTTTCTAATACCAAGTCCCTCTCTTACACACAAGGGCCTTTTTGGATATTGGCCAGACACGCTATGGAATATTCTATGCAATATCAGCGCAACACAGTTTCAGTATTTTATGCAATGTCATCTTACACAGTCTAAATATTTTATGCAATGTCAGCTTAGTTGAATTTCTTAGTGCGACACAGTTACAGACAAGTGCCATCTTAACTATCTATAATAGATTAATTTGCTCACTAGTGATCAATCAATCATACCTAATTAGTTAATTGGAATTTTATCACAATTATCACAATCTGTTATTTTATTTTGCTCTGAAGTGCTTTAGACTTGAGAAAGGGAGGTTCTCCCAAAAGCTTGCCATTCCAAAATTCAATAAAAAGGTACTAAAAGACACTAAATTTATTTATTTTACATCTGCATCACAGGACTAATACTGACAGTACAGGTAGTTCCAACCTTTATGAACTAATTGGTTCCGAAGCCTAGTTAACAAAGTGAGACTTCATAAAGTGAGAATTAATTTCCCATAGACACAAGGCAATAAACATGGGTTCTGTTCCTGACCAAAAATGTTTCCATTGCAAACCCGAATTATATAGTACAAATACATAATGAAAGCATAGCAAAAATTGTCTACTTTTGCAAATGGTATGCCTTGATGGGGATTATTCTCATTACTGGGCTGCCATATGGTATCAAATGCAATATAAACAATCTGACAAATTTCAATGTGTATAAACTGAACATTTGACCCTGTAA
Source organism: Pelobates fuscus (assembly GCF_036172605.1). Taxonomy (NCBI): domain Eukaryota; kingdom Metazoa; phylum Chordata; class Amphibia; order Anura; family Pelobatidae; genus Pelobates; species Pelobates fuscus. Next base: position 173,380,891 of record NC_086318.1, on the reverse strand, counting down.
GTTTCCAAAACCCTATAAAACATGTACACGAGGATTACTGGTGTACTTTGGAGACATCTCTAAATACAAATATGTATATTGCAGTAAAAGCTAACAATTTTAGGAAATTCACATTTAAAATTCCATGCAAAATTAAAAAATATAACAACACAATTTCCTAATTTTACATAAGTTTTTAGATTTTATTCATATTAAATTTTGTTTCCTATATAAATATTTGATCTGAAATGAAAGCCCTGTTTTCTCTCTCGAAAATAATTATGGTAACAAGTGTGGATGCACCTAATATGAAATATAGGTAATTGCGGTTGAACAAAGATATAGTCAAATTCCTGGTTTTGTTTTGATTGGGTCTCCGTCCTTAAGGCGTTAAATAGAAAAAAGAAAAACAACAAAACAAAAAACACAGCAATTAATATTTTAGTTGAGCTATTTAACAAATATAAACATCTGTATATTTAAAGTACCTTTTCCAAATATGTGTGTTTATAATAATTTTAACTATAAGCAAAAGCCATTAAAAGCATAATGACCTTGAATTCTTGCAAATGTTTTTTTTTTTTTTTAATTAAATATAGGACACTATATTCTTCTACTTTATTAATGGATACTATGACCTTCCTTTGCTCTGAATTTGAGTGGCTGTAGGCCGTGGATTTAATTTTACACAGATCTAATTTAGAAAATTTGTAATTAGCAAGGCCTCTATGTAATGATTCAATTTATGCATGCACAAAGGATGAAGTTGAACAATTTCATGTGGGTATCATGAAAAAAATGAACAGAGGTTTAAACTAAATATATATAATATTGTGCACATTTCTACAGTTAAGTCTTTGCAAAATGCACTATGCTCTCACTTGACCTTTATAAGACCATTTGCCCTGATTTAAGAGGAATGATTAGACAATCAGGATAGAAAACTATAACAGTGAATGCATTAACAGAAATTTGAATTATCAGCAGTTCTGTAAATTAGCATTGTACATGCAATACAGTTCATTTGTTTTTTTTAATTATCTTCAGGGTTTGTTTATATATGTTATTACTTAAGAGTAGATAAGTAGCTAAACATATAACAATGTAAACATAACATTCATGTCAGTACAAGCACATTTCAAACACAATCTTATATCTAATGTTATTGTTCATGAACATATACATTAAAAATAACAAATTGCAGTACCTTGCAAATATATTCAACCACCTTTTTGTCATGTTGCAACCTGAAATTGCAGTGGATTTCATAGGGACATTTGCCTAACAATGGAACAAATATTAATTAAACAATGATATGACATGTGGTGGGTGCACAAGTATACACTTTTTGTAAAAACTCAGTAGACACCCTTTTCAGTATATCAGATGTAAGTCATTTGAGGCAAGTCTTTACAGGCATGGTACATTTGACCCTTTGACCCTTCTATTTGGCAAACATAATAACGTTTTGTCTTTTAAATTGAGATCATTGGTAAACAGCAGTGATCAAGTATTTTAACTATTTGATTCTGACAGTCTGGGCTTTGAACAAGCATCTGAATACACTCTAGTGTAGCATTTGCTGCGTGCATAGTGTAACTATATTTCTGGAAGTTGGCTGTTTGCTTTGAGTCTCAAACTTTCCTTCAGAATTTCCATGCATGTGGTTCCATCTATTTTGCATTCAATCCTGACTCGATAAACTGAACCTTCATTTAGGTTTATGTTAACAACTCAAATTAACTCAACAAAGGTATATACACAAACAAAATTGCAGGCAAACCACGGTAGTTCGGATCTAGTATTTTCCGTGAACTCCGTTCATTTCATGTCCATATAAATCTCTGTCCATGTTCCCATGGATTGTTTATGACTCCCCTGGTCCCCCTCCTCCCCTCTCACCCTCCATGTGTCTCTGTCCCTCATACCATGTCTCCCAGACCTTCCAAACGTCTCTAAACTTTTCCGAGGCCTTAGCGGTGTCGGTGGACATTCTCTCATATACATAAAATTGTTGTATTTTATCTGTCAATTGTTGGATGGCTGGGCAGCTAGGTGTTTTCCAATTTAATGCTATTAGGTTTCTAGCAGCCATTAAAACTATCAATATCAGTTGTATGTGGTTTTGTTGTGTCATTTTGGGGAACAGCAGGAGTAAGCAAGTCATATGTTCATGGGGAAATCCCTAATCCCGAGATCATTCAGTAGGTTCTGAACATCTCCCCAGAGAGGTTGTATCCCCCTACATTGCCACCATATGTGTGGCAGGGTTCCTTCTTCCACGTCACATCTCCAACACTTGGGTGATACGTCTGGGTAAATTCTGCGTAGTCTAACGGGAGTCATATACCACCTGTAGAGTAGTTTGCGATGCGCTTCAATATGGGAGTAGCACTTGGTCCATTTTTATGATCCCATTTAGGGCTAGCATCCACCCTTCAGCTGTTATGTCTTTCCCCCGCTCTGTTTCCCAGTGCTGTTTACATGCCAACGGTTTTTGTGGTGCTAATTCTAGCCATGCTTTATAGCAAAGTGAGAGGGCCTTGGGTTTCATCGGGGCTGTCCAGCATCTGTGGGGTATAAGTCTTGCCGCTACTGTGGTTGTAGGCATGGTGGGTGGCGTGCCCTTGACGTGTTTGTTTATCGTGTTTTTTAGTTGTAAGTAGGGGAAGATATCTCTCTCCGGAACCCCCCACTTATCTCGTATGTCTGGGAAACTCATGATTGTTTGTTCTTTGCACAATTGTTAGATTTGGGATATACCTAAGCGTGACCATCTGGCTAGTGGGATCGTGGGATTCACTGCTTGAAGTGAAGTTAGGGAAGCTTCAGGGTGGAAGTGTTTCTTCCAGCCAAGGGAGGACATGAAGGCATCCCACACTCTGATCGTTGCGGTTGTGGTAGGATATAGATTTACTTTAGGGCCTCTCAGTGTTCTCGGCGTCCACAAGTAATTAAGTAGTGAGGTGTGCCGAAGTTCGTCTTGTTCCATATCCACCCACTGTGTTACTCCCTGCTGGGCGTGTAGGTGTATGCTCGTTTCTAGAATAGAGGCTTTGTAGTAGAGTCCAATATTGGGTAGGCCTATACCCCCCATCTTTGTTGTCCGTTGTAGGAGACCTAGGGGAAGCCTGGGTTTCTTATCTCCCCAAATGTAGGAGTTGCATATGGCTTGTAAGGATTTATAGATTGCGGCCTGGATATCTATCATGAGCATGCGGAATATATACAGTAACCTTGGTAATAGCATCATCTTATATGCATTCACTCGGCCCAACCATGACAGTTTTGCATTCTTCCATTTATGTATCTCTGTGGTGCACAAATGTATGAGGGGTTTGTAATTAAGTTTCACTATGTTGCTAATAGGAGTGGCGATCTTAAATACGTTATGGACGTCGTTCGCCAGTCAAGTTCAAAGGAAGTTTTAAGAGTGGTTACAGTTGGCCCTGGCAAATTTATCGGTAAGGCTTCTGTTTTTTCCCGGTTTAGACGGTAGTACGAGATTCTACCATAGTCTGTCAACAATGTTAGCAGAGGAGGTAGTGATTGTTCTGGGTTTGAAAGTGCCACAAAGATATCGTCCGCGAACATCGCCAGACAATAGTTCCTGTCCCCCAGTGTAACACCGGTTATGGCTTGGTGTCATCGTATTTTCCAAGCCAAGGGTTCTAGGGAGAGGATGTATAACAGGGGGGACAGTGGGCACCCCTGGCGCGTCCCATTCGTAATGTGAAAAGTTTGCGATAGGAAGCCTCCATGGGAGACCCTAGCACTGGGTCGTGCGTACAGTGCCAATATGCCCCTGATGACCTCTTCAGGGAACTGATATTTGCATAGCACTTGTGTCATATATTGCCAGTTTAGTCTATCGAAGGCCTTTTCGGCGTCCAGTGCCAGGAAAAGACCTCCGAGTTGTTCCTTCTCAATCCCCGCTATTATGTTTAACACCTTCAGAGTTATCAGAGTTATCAGAGCCTTGTCGGCCTCTCACAAATCCTGACTGGTCATTGTGTACTAATTTATGTAGAAGTGGTGCCAATCTTTCGCTGAACAGTTTTGCATAGATTTTGGCATCACTGTTGAGCAGTGAAATGGGCCTGAAGTTTTTACAGTGATCTTTAGTTTTGCCCGGTTTGGGAAGTGTGGAGACATGTGCCATTGTGACTTCTTCTGGCAATGCTCCTTCCTTCATGCAGTGGTTGAACAGTGCACTGAGAGGTTGAGCTAGGGTGGTAAGGAAGGTGCGGTAGTATTTATTAGGTAGGCCATCAGGTCCCGGTGACTTGTGTAGCGGGAGTGTGGAGATCACCAAGGTGATCTCTTCTGTTGTGAAGGGTTTGTTAAGCTGTTCCACATCCGTGTTAAATAAAGTAGGGAGGTCGACTCCTGATAGGAAGGCGTCAATATCTGTTTTAGAGGGGCAGCTCATCTGTGGGTCATCTTTTAAATTATATCGTTTTTCATAATAATGGGCAAATTTGTCTTCTATCCCTTGTGGGTCTAAAATTGTGGTACCCTTTGAACTTTTGATGGAGGCAATCTTGGAGTTAGCAGTTCTCTGTGTCAATTGAGCGGCCAATCGTGCTCCCGCTTTGTTGCCTGCAGCAAAAAAAACGTGTTTAAACCTGCGTGTAAGGAATGTCGTTTTGGCTAGTTCCAAATCTCTCAGCTGCGATTGTAAGAGCAGTAATTTAGTATGGGTGGATGCTGTGGGAGAGTGTTTGTTAGCATGGGTTAGAGAGGTTCATTCGGAAAGTATGGCCGTGTATGTTTCTAGTCGCTTCTTCTTGGCGTAGCTGGCATGTTTGATGAAGCAACCTCTTATGAAGGCTTTGTGTGCCAAACAAATTTGGTGTAGAGGTGAGTCTAGAGTTTTGTTCTCCTTAAAGAAAAACTGTAGATTCTGTTCTATTTGGTTAACTAATAAGTTGCTCATTGAGTCTCCAACTGCCCCTTCCCGCGTTGGGGAATTGTTCTCTGAGTTGTAACGTCTAATTACATGGTGTCTGACCATGGTGTCATTACATGGTGTCTGACCATGTAATTAGACCTATGTCTGTGTGTTCAACTTTCATGAGGGAGGAAGTGCGGATTAAAAATCTATCTATTCTCGAGTAGCTGTTATGTGCTGCTGTGTGGCATGTATAGTCCCTCTCTGTGGGATGAGTAACTCGCCATGGGTCTACGAGATTGTGTGATGTTAGTTTGTTGCATATTAGTGTGGTTAGTTTGGACCTGCTCTTTAATGTTTGTGCGGTCAGGTTTAGACCTCCTGAGGAGTCTAGGTCGCTGTCTAATAAGAAATTTGTGTCACCTCAAATGATTACCTCCCCCAGTGCATGTGCAGATATCAATCCAAGCAGTACATCAGCAAAGTCGCATTGGTTAGCATTAGGCCCATATACATTAATCAAGGTATAGACATTGTTATTCAGGGAACATTGCAATATAAGGTATCTTCCCTTTTTATCCCCTATTTTGCGTATTAAGGTGAAGGCTACATCTCTGCTAATAAGGATGGATACTCCTCTTTTATTTAGCGGAATAGCATGAGTGGTAATCTATGGGGTACTGTGGGGAATAAAATTTCGGTCTGTTACCCCATTTGAAGTGCGTTTCTTGAAAGAGCATTACGTGGGCACCTAACAATTTTGCCTCGCACAGGGCTAGGCGGCATTTGTGGGGGGAATTTAACCCTTTAGTATTTAGGGAGCATATTTTAAGTTCCATCTTGTAAGTGGTCTAGTTTGTGGCCTCTCGGGGGCAGGTGGGGTGCCCATCTTACATTAGTTTCCCTGTTGGGAGGTATTTGTATAGCTAACATGGTGGTGCTAGATGGCGATGGGGACATGGGACACACAGTCCGTGGGGTCTGCCATTTAAAGAAAAAAAGGGATAAAATAATATAATAACTGATCCAATAGTCAACTATGTACAATATTCCGTTTACTGCGCCCCTGCGGTGCAGTGTCAAACGTAACGTAACGGTTCTTTTGTGGCTCTGACTCGACAGCCACCAAATAGGCTTTTCGCCCGGCAAGGTAATTCAAAAGAAAGGAGCATGTGTGAATATAGTCTATGCATACGACCTGTCCCTCATGAGCACCGTGTAGTCAGCGCTCGAGTAGGAGTTCTGGTCTCACTAAGCTTGTCCTTGTGTGGTCGTGGAACGTGGTTGTTTCTTCCATTCGTTGTGGAGTTTGATTGGAATTTGATCTGCCCTCTGTAGCTAGGAAGGGCACATCTTGTATAGGAATGTTCCACTCCAACAGTTGTCGCTTGCCAGATTCAGGGTCGAGAATCGGGTTGTCTACGCCGTTGCGTTTTACTAGCAATTTGGTCGGGAAGCCGCACTTATACTGTACATCCGCTGCTCTCAATGCCGCTGTTATGTGGGTAAACAAGCGCCTTTTTATCATGGTCGCGGAGGAAAGGTCAATGAATATCTTGACTTGGGAAAATTGACCTAGGAGCTGACCTTGGCGTCTAGACGCTTGCATTATGAGAACTTTCGCTGTGAAATAGTGTTGCTGTTAGGTGTTTAGGTTTTGGGAGGCGGTGTGTTCGGTCTAGCAGCAACTCAGTTTCCGTCAGTGCTGGAATGTAAGCTTTAAATATTTCTGTACATATTGGGTCAGATCTTGGGAGCCGACTGACTCCGGTATTCCCCGGATTCTAATATTGTTGCGGCGGTCCCTATCTTCGTGGTCTGTCACCTTTGCTTCCATGCTTTGCACTCTCTCAAATAGGGCTGTGTGTGCTTCTGTTAGGCCATTATGAGCATCTATAATTTCATCTGCCCTCTCTTCCAGTCATGCTGTTCTTTCACCTAAAGCTTGGATGTCAGCCCTGATGTCTGTAGCAATTTGCTTCAGGTCTGATTTGAAAGTATTTTTTAAATCTGCATGTTATGCAGTGAAGCGTTTGTGACAGGAGCTTGCATGTTGTCTATAGTTTGGGTAGACTCACCCACTTCCGTGCATGAGGCTGGGGATCGAGGCCGGCCGGCGCCATTTTGTTCCTCCGTTCCACTTTTCGGCGACGATGCCATGTGCATTTGGAGGGTCTTCTGTTTAAATTTTTTGGCGATCTTTGTGGACATTGTGTTGGGGAGGTATGTCCTCGTTTCAGTCTCGCTTGCCGGTACTTTAATGCTGTGTATCCACGCTGTATGCACCCGTCGGCGGGAGAGCTCCGAGCTCAGGTGACTGCTCTCATTCACCGCTAAGCCACGCCCCCCAAGTTAGCTAATTTTAATATAGGATATCATTATATGACACCTATAAGCTTGAGCCTTGGAATCAAGATAAATTCTATCTCAATCCCCTCTTTTGATCCAAGGGTCACCCAAATGTCCAAGGTATTTCCAGGCCTGCTAGCCAAAGCCTGTGGGACTTTCATTTATTGCTTCACCACGGTTCCCTTGGACTGAGAGACCACCAGAATCAGCAGAGGAGAGTTCCTTCATTTGTTAGGCGAGGTAACATCATAAAACATTTTCCGAAGTCGGAGCTGGAATGTAAGTTAAGGTATGACCGACAGTAGGTTTGCTTTTACATAGAGAGGTTAGTAGACATGAAAAAAAATCTAAAGGTTAGAAAAATAGCCATAATGACAAATACAGCTAATAGCAAAAAGTACAATATTTTCTTAATTAGTAAAGTCAACCATGTTACTAGCCCAAATGTCCAATCCCAATCCCCAAAGAATCCAGTATCCTGTTTGATATCCTGTACTAAGTCATGTAATTCTTTTATATGTTTATGGATCATAGTGACATGGTCAGATAGGTTAAAACAGCACATACCTTTAATAGCTTCACAGCCTAAGTCATGTTTAATTAGTAAGTAGTCAATGGCTGCTCTATTCTCAAGGATTGTCTTCTTATTTGCCTGGTTGTCCATAAGTAGCTCTTCTAGGGCCTGTGATGTGGCATTTAAACCTTTTGCAAGGGAACAGGCTACAGCATTGACTACTCGGATAGATATTTATGGGGTCTATGGGTATGTAGATACTTCCTCAAAAGTGAGATGGGGTTAGGGACAGCTATATGATTCTATGGTGTTTTCAGTACTGAGGAGAGCGTTGAGGCAAAAGGAGGTTAAATTAAAAGCCTTTGATCTCTGCAACCATATATTCTCCTGCCATGCATTATTATTTTCTGGTCTCAAGTCAGAGTAGCATATCCGAACACAGCATAAAATGGTAAAGGATAAGAACCACTTCATTTCGGTGGATCAGTCGGAGTGACTTGTTTACAGTGACTGGCGTGTATCCACGTGGCTTTTCCTTCTAGTTTCACTGAGGTAGTCGTAGTCAAGAGCACTTGAAATGGACTGTCAAAGCGTGGTTCAAATCCTTTCCTCACATGTCTCTTTATCACCACCCAATCACCAGGCTGCAGTTTGTGAGTTGCAGAATCAGAGTCTGGATCTGGAATAGAATCAAAGACTTGTTTATGCACCCTGCCTAATCTTTGGTGTAGGGCCTGAACATAGGAAGTCATACTACCATGCTGCATCTAGAGGGTTTGGGGGAAATAGAGGCCTGTCTTTGGGGCACATCCAAACAGGATTTCAAAAGGTGATAGGTCATGTCTGTAATTGGGGGTGAATCTCATAGAAAAGAGTGCTAGGGGAAGGTATTCAGTCCAGGGCTTCCCTGTGTCTTGCATGGCTTTTGCAATCTTGTTCTTTAAGGTGCCATTTGCCCTTTCTACTTTCCCACTACTCTGGGGGTGATAAGGGGTGTGGAAAGCCTGACTGATCCGTAAGGCTTTCATAATTTCTTGCATTATTTCCCCAGTGAAATGGCTACCTCTGTCACTTTCAATCACTTCAGGTACTCCATATCTACATACCAGTTCCTTCAGAAGCTTACTTGCTGTGACCTTTCGACACTGGGTAGGCCTCAGGCCAACCTGAAAAGAGATCAATGCACATCAACACATATTCATACACTCCTACCTTAGGTAGTTGAATATAGTCTATCTGCAGTCTTTGAACCGGGTAAAGTGGCCTTGTTGTGTGCTTACTTGGTGTTTTGACAGCCTGTCCTGGATTGTTTCTAGCACAAATCATGCAAGCTTGGGTGTGTTTAGCTGCTACAACAGTAAATCCGGGTGCTACCCAATGGGTGTCGACTATGCTGTTCATGTGCATCTTGGATAGATGTGTAGGTCCATGGGCCATCTGGGCCATCATGGGGTACAACACTCGTGGCAAACACAGTCCTTTACCTTTTCTCCACATTCTGTCATCATGAGGTTCTGCATCTTGTTTCCTCCAGAGGTCATGTTCTTCCTTGCTTGCCTGTCTTTGTAAGCTCAACAGTAAATTGTAGTCAACGGCGTCATCTGTAAAAACAACTTGTAGGAAGGTATTACCTTTAGAGGGAGGAACTTGAATTGCTGCTTGCTTGGCAGCTTCGTCTGCTTTGTGGTTTCCTCTTGAGATTTCAAGCTGCCACCTTGATGATGCCTACTTGAGTGGGTAACAGGATAGCGTCCATAAGTGCACTCACGGCATCAGAATTCTTGTTTGGAGTTACTGCTGAGGTGAGAATATCACGAGCCCGCCATATAGGGTCAAAATCATGGGCTATACCAAAAGCATAGCGAGAGTCTGTATAAATATTAGCAGTCTTACCAGAAGCCATTTTACACGCTTCAGCGAGTGCCTTCAGCTCTGCCTCCTGTGCAGAGCAGTGAGGAGCGAGTGGTTCTGTTTTTATTACTTCATGTGACGACAGCATATCCAGTGTGGAAATTACCCTTCTCATCAGCATATCTGGAACCATCTATAAAAAACTCAAAATCTGCATTAGATAATGGAGAATCAATTACATGCAAACAACCTGCTGTTTCTTGTGCCATTAGTGCTGCACAATCATGGGGTACCTGGGCATCAGCTAACTCATCTGGTGAAAGTGAATTTACAAATTTACCATTCCCACTATCCCCACCCCCCTCTTTTAAATACAGATCAAGTAATATAGATGGATTTAACACCATACACCTTTTAAGAGTAACATTAGGTGGCATAAGCAAGGCACATTGCATTCTGAGATGCCTTGCAGTATGTATGTGTTTTGGTTGAACTTGTGACAGTATGCTGTTGATATCATGCGGTGTGTATATGGTCACCAGGTTATCTAAAACAATATCAGTGGCTTTGTCCAGGAGGGCAGTAACAGCTGCCACTGCCCTAACACATGAGGGGGCACCCCTGGCAACAGGGTCCAATCTGGTGGAGTAGTATGCTATTGGTCTTTGTTTACCACCATGGTCCTGTGTAAGGACAGATGTAGCATAACCTGATTGGTCAGTACAGAACAGGTTAAAATTATTTTTGTAATCTGGGAGACCCAGTGCTGGAGCTGACGTTACCAGTATCTTAAGGGTATAGAAGGCATTTTCTGCCGCATGGGTTAATTTAAATGGTTTGTTTTCGTTGGCAAGACAATCATACAGTGGTTGCATGTAGATAGCTACTGAACGCAGCCAAGGACGGCAGTAAGATATCAAACCGAGAAATGTACGAAGCTGGGCTAGGCTGCGGGGGGGGGGGTTAATATTTTGAACTGCAGTCTTTCTACTTTCCGTGATATGTTTTATGCCCTGGGAAATGCAATGTCCTAGGAAAATAACTTTCTCTACACATGCTTGCAGTTTCATTTTTGTCGCTTTGCAGCCTGCTTCTGCTAAGAATTTTAGCAAGGAAAGAGTGTTTACAATACAAGATTCCATAATATCGCAACATAGGAGTAGGTCATAGATATACTGCAATAAAATTACGTTATTTGGCCTTTGCCACTCTTCAAGAATCTGGGCCATAGCCATGCTGTACAAAGTGGGTGAGTTTTGTGCGCCCTGTGGCAATACTGTCCAAGTGTACTGCTTGTGTTTATGTGTAAATGCAAATAAAAACTGACTGTCGGGATCCAGGGGGACACTGAAAAATGCGTTTGCCAAGTCAATAACAGTAAATACCTTAGAGGAAGGTGGTATTTGTGCCAACAAGGTGTGTGGGTTGGGAACATTAGGGGCAATCAGTTCAGTTACAGCATTAATTGCCCTCAAATCATGTACCATACGGTAGACCACAGGTTTCCCTTTCTCTTGCTTTTTCTTAATTGGGAACAATGGTGTGTTATAAGGGGAGGTGGTCTGGACAACTACCCCTGTCTGCAGAAACTCTTGCACAGATTGCAAAATAGCATCTTCCTGTGCTTGGCTTATGGGGTATTGTTTTTGATAGGGAGGTTTGGCTTCGGGCAGGAGATTCACTTTGACTGGGGGCACAGAGAGTCTGCCTGTATCTGTCTTCCCTGTAGCCCATAAGGAATCAGGGACTGAGGACAAGTCAATGGTAGGTTCTGGCACATGGCTGGGCATAGTGAGAGTTGCCAGAACATTTGAAAGAGATATCATTTGTTTGTCCTCCAAAGGCACAGACAATGTTACTTTTCCAGTGGGGCTATACTGGATATTTGCACTAAGAGCAGACAGTTTATCACTGCCTAATAGATTAGCAGGGGCATGAGGACTGACAAGTAGCCTTGTTACAAGGGCAGTAGAGTCGTGTAGCTTAAATTTCAGTTTGTGGGTAAAGGGAATGTCATTTTCGATACCATCCACCCCTACACATGATAATACATCATTAGATTTCTCATACGGGAACACATATTTTTCCTGTAACATTGATTTAGCAGCGCCAGTGTCCAACAGGAAAGGGACTATTCAGTCCTCAGGTAGTGAAACATTGATAATGGGTGAGGGTCCTGCAGAGTCAGGGGTATTTATAATATGTAGGGACACTGGTTTGCCAATTTCCTATGGGGGGGGGTGGTGGAGGTGGTGGTTGGCTGTCTTGGGAGTTATCATTAAAATCCTGGGATTTTCTATTTTTAGGAGGACACTTGCAGTTACGTTTAATGTGTCCTTTCCTGCCACAATTCCAGCAGTCTACCTGCCTTCTGTCACCAGCTCCATGGACAGTTACAGCCATTAGAGGTGTGCTCCTCTTTCTAGTATTTAGATTAGCTTCCACTCCCCTAGCCACCATAGGATACACCTCTCCACTCAGGTCTAGCATTTTGGAGACCAGTCGTTATGGGTATGTGGATACCATCCATGAAGCAGTTAATAAGCAGTCTGGTCGAAGTGGTTACAACATCAGTGTAACCCAATGCCCCCCGAGCCATTTCTACAGATTCATCTTTCCCTTGTAGTATATCTCCTAATTTATGGGCTAGTTCCTCTGTCTTTACCTTAGCCCATTCTCTCATTGCAGTGACATAGCATGCTCCAGATGCAGACTTGGTTCTAAACCATTCATCTGTTTGCATGTTGCTTTTATTCTAACCAACCTCTGTAATTTGCCATAAATTCACTCTATATATGTGGGTCTAGAGTGCCCTCTGAGGGCATGCCAGCTTTCTTAAGTAACCTCTTAACATTCTTAATTGCTCCTTGTCCTTTGTGATGCTTGACAATAGTCAAAGCCATAAATCCCCCTTGGGTACTTTCAGAGCTACCCATCTTAAAACCTGTAAGGGTTAATTACTTCCTTACACAAGACAAACTGTACAATAACAGTGTATAAAACACTTATGACCAATGCAGTGGAATTTTCACAGTTTTGTCTTCTAAACACAGATCAGGAGATCTGCCCTTGGAGGATTCTAACTCAAATTATAAAACAAATGACAAGGCAAACAATAAAAATAACATACAACCCTCAGTTATATTCCACTATCTCAAGATTCCTTTAACAAGACATAACACAACCTCCACCTGAATATAACCATAATACCACAGAAAACAAGTTCTTTAGATCAGACGTTTTTAAGTCGTTCTTTACCCAGACAGACTAGTAGGACGTGGATCTGAGAGCGAAATTGATAAAGGTAGAACAAATGTTTTTCTTACCTTCCTGTACAGCTGATTTCACTGTCAGAGGGACGTCCACCTGTACGCTAGTGTCCAAGTCTCTCGACCGTCAGATCCCGGGGTCACGGCACCAAATTGTTGTGGATCAGAATGTTGATCTTTGTTATATTCAGAGGAAACCCAAATTGTTGTTACAAGTGCACTTGGAGAAGCGAGAATTAGACACCAGACACCTGTTGGTATTCAAAATAAGCCTCTGACGTTTTATTCATCAGCTGGGTTTTATACATTAAAAAGTAAGTGCTTACGTGCAAATACTCTTAGAACAGTAACAGTAAGGGAGTACAGATAAGACATAAGGATGAGCGTCATGTACACATAACAAATAAGTTTCAAGGTAAGAGAGAACAAAAAGATTAGCGTAGAGACATCTTAGGTGGGGGCTCTCTGCTCCCGGAACTTAGACATATATGGTCTTAAGCGTTTAAGCATCAAGCATTTCCTGAGTCCAAGTTAGCCAATCTTAATATAGGATATCATTATATGACACCTATAAGCTTGAGCCTTGGAATCAAGATACATTCTATCACACTATGGACCATTTATCCCACTTCACATGAGTATCTTCACTTCCTTCAGAGTGATCATGGATTCTTGGTTGCATATTGATCAATGTCCTCAATATTTGCTTACTGTGTTTTGGTGGACAGTCTTCACTGGGCCGTATTGTTTCCATCCTTAATAATGGATTCAACAGTGTTACACGGGAATATTGGGATATTTGTTATAATTAGTTTTTCTCCATAAATCTAACCTAGGCTTGTAGCAATAGTTCCTTGATCTTCATTATACTGTTTAGACATTTGCTCTTACACAATCTGGGAACATATAAAAGCTAGTGTCTTTATTTAGGGTATATTTGCTACTTTAATTGTACAATGTTGGACTTCATAAATATCTGACTTTTGAATGCAACTGATAGCAGGACCTCAGTATTTCTGTATTTGACATATGTTACATAATTTAGAGGAATGGAGAATTGGGGAAAACATTTTCCTGTGTTTTCCCTAAACAGATTGTATCTTAGCATTAAGTCCATAAATTCATTGAAAGAAGAGTCACAGTTCATAGTTTGGGGCATTCCATTTGTTCAAACTTGGACCATTTCAATAAAAAGTACATTCATGCCTCTGCCATGCATTTAAATATTGTTGATCAAGTTGAAGTTTCAAATAACCAGTTCTCCAGATATAACAAAGTATGTGGCCCGTAATTGTTGTTAAAGTTAAGCTGTGAGGAAATCTAAGGTGCTTGGCTTCCCTCGCCACCGGCTACTTATTTCTCTTTGGCACTGCTAGTGTAAGGTCTACCACACTTACTTCTGTTCTGCTGACCCCTGCAGTCAATCTATGTGAACTGTGGCATGCAGGGGAAGGAAGGCCTGCCCTTCGGCGGACAGTTTATGCTCTATGCCTGCTGTACTCCCTACGCTGTCCTATGGTTCCCCTAAGGTGTTGGAACCTTGTGGGATCCATGGTGGCTTACTCAGGGGCAGTGTGGGGAACAACCTTTGAAAAGATTCAGATTAGATTACACCACTATAGAGTTGTTTGTTTCAATATCCATTATGCCTAAAATGTAGTACAATCGTTTTCAAATGCAGGATATCTTGTTACAAAATTAAGAACAGATGAAGCCCATACTGATTCAGTGGAAAAGGAAGAGGCTACACACTGTACTGCCTAGAGTCTGGATTTTATTGTCACTATGTAGACGCTATTCTGCAATCTAAGATTTGTCAAGTGTATTTTTGTATAACAACAATCTATCTTATTAATGTGCAACATATAAATATTTTTTTTTTCAATACAGCAGGTAATTTTATAAAAACTATACAAAAATAACTTTGCATTTTCCATTGAATCAATTTTATTTGACAAAAATAAATGTTACATCCATTAAGTCACAAGTCATATCCAGAATTAAGAAAAATGAAAGGAAAGTTAGGTTCATAATAAAGTCTAATCATATGTTGAAAAAAAAAAACTGCATCTGTGGCACAATTTTAATGAATGTAATGATGTATTTTATAAATTAAAAGGCAACAGAACCAGTAGTAGGTCACAGTTTTGGAAGTTAATTTGGTTTATAATAATGCATTTTTTAATAAATATTAAACTATATAGTTGTGTGGTGGGCCACCACAACTAAGTACCATGCCTACTGAATATTCAGATGTTTTAATAGAAAGGACTTGAGAACAGGTCTGCAAGGAGGTACACCTGGTTCTAGTCCTATTACCCTAATGGAAATTACTAAGTAAAGGTAATTGGCATATAGTGCCTAATTTACATAAGCATAGAAAATAAAAAAACTTTATTGTCTAATATTGGATAAACACATCTAAATATCACAGACACCAAAAAAAGTGAAAAAATAATAATAATGAAAAAAAGGAGATGATAGTAAGCATAAAAATAGGGCCAAGTACTGGAGCTAAGGTGTACAAAGTGTGCCAATTACAAAATAGCCAGGTAGTGATACTGATGAAGTGGAAACAGTATCTGAGGGAGATATACAGTGTATACATAGGTAGATGCAATAAGGTAACCCTAGTCATACTGGCCAAGTGGCAACAGAATGGGTATATCTTATAACTAGTCAAGCTCAAAGTAATGTAAATCTGTCTGTGTGGCTCTAAATACAGCAGAATCAAGCAGGTATATGGCTTGTCAGAGAGTATCTGGGAAGTCCATAGCAGACCCCAGATAAAATCATGATTGGGAAAACTGACAGTGGATAACAAAAGATTAGATTACTTCTACCCTATTATGATAGTCTCTGACAGCACCTAAATGTAGGTAACTGAGCGCACAGTTCTACCCTGATAAAATTCAGGGCATAAGTATCAAAGGGTAAAAAGCAAAACCGCCTTGAATAAACCTATATAGTGTAAAGTATATAAAATCTGAAGTAGATATTTAGTAGATAGCCCCCAAAACAGGATCTAGGCTTCATTGGCAGTTAAGGGATAGCATCCAGTATACTACTGCAGATCCCTAAATGGACTCTTAAGATTGATAGTGCACTAATAAATCTCTGGGTCACAGGATAGATTATTCAGTACTGTGCTGGAAGAGTCCCTGGGAAAAAGAGCCCACTAGAATGGATAGAGCAACTGAATGCTTATCATATTTGTAGTGTCTGGTATTGCTCAGGTATGCTGTGCTAAGCTTAAGGAGTAGTTAACAACTGAACAACTGTGTGCTTATTATGCTTCTAGTATCCAGTATTGATCAGGTATGCTGTGTTTCAACTGGAGGAGTAGTGAACTGCCTATCAAGAGCTAGATAAACCCATATCTCAGAAAGACCCAGAACCCTAAGCTAAAAGTAGCTGCAGAGCACTCTAAATCTAAAAACCCACAGAAATGTGGAGTCTACCTCAATGCGTTTCGGCGCTAGGATGAGCCTTTGTCAAGAGTTAGGTGTAGACTGGAAGTGCCGGCTCTTATAACAGGATAACAGGATGTGTACGCCCCTTCGTTTAATGATGCTTGTATTGGTAAACCAATTGCATCTTGTTAGGGGAAGGGTATCCATGTAATTGACATGTATAGTTCAGTGTGGGGATGTAACATTAACTCCTTAATCCCCAGAATGTATAGTTTGTCCCCAATGGGATAGAGATTATGTTTCTTTTGTAAATGAGTGTTTAAACTAAATATGTTCAATAGAGGAGAATCTGAATAGTACTACCTAAATGATATTGTAAAAATGAATAGATTGCAGAGGTATTGCAAGTCAGGGATATTTCTAGACTAAAGTAATCAAAATTATAAGCATAGATAGACTATATTACATTATTTTCTATGCTTATGTAAATTAGGCACTATATGCCAATTACCTTTACTTAGTAATTTCAATTAGGGTAATAGGATTAGAACCAGGTGTGCCTCCTTGCAGACCTGTTTTCAAGTCCTCTCTATTATCTCCTTTATCTGGGTTACCCCCAAACCACTACGAAGTTGGTGGGAGCTTTTCTCTCCCCCTATTCATATGTTTTGCTCTTGTATTTTGTGTTCCCAATGTGTATTCTCACAATTTTACCTTGTACTTTGTGTTTCCCCATGTATCTATATGTAATTGTGTTGGATTTGTGTGTTTTACCTGCTCCCCATTCGGGAGAACTCATCCAAACGGGTTCTGTTCGGCTCCAGAACGGGGACCACCGCAACACCCCATTTAGAATGTTTATTTAGAATGTTCACACCTCGCTAACAAGGTGTGAAAACTGCAAGGGAAACAAGTGGCGCGTTCTTCCCCTGGGTGGTCGCTGGTTCGTATTACCAAACGGCAACCAGGGGCAGCATTCGTAACCCGAACCGGCATACACACTGTCTCAGGGCCCCGTGTTGGTGATCGTCTTACCTGCTCCCAACGGAGCTATTGTTCCTGGTTCCCCTCTTTGCCTCGGAGCTACGAGGCTAATAATCATTCTTCACCCATGACTCCGCGCAGACTGAGCTCTGCAGGGCAAGGGAAGGCTTATAAAGCCTTGCACTGCCCTGCAATTAGGCTCAGAGCACTCTGATTGGTGGGTTTAAGCCATCCAATAAGAGTGTTCTGACAGGTAAATGAAGAGACTGACAGGTAAGTCTCTACATTTACCTGTCACAGCACTCTGATTGGTTGGCTTGAAGTCCACCAATCAGAGTGCTCTGTGTCATTTTACACAGTGTGGGAAATTTCTTTGGAATTTCCCCACGCTGTGTAAAATGACACAGAGCACTCTGATTGGTGGATTAAGTAACCAATCAGAGTGTTATGAGTCAAATTACACAACATAGGAAAATTCCAAAGAACTTTCCCATGCTGTGTAAAATGACACAGATCACTCTGATTGGCTGGATTTCAAGCTAACCAATCAGAGTGCTCTGTGTCATTTTACACAGCGTAGGAAAATCCCAAAGTGCATCGGTTATTCTGGATTTTTATTTGGCCTTTTTTGGGGCTGAAAAAATAAGATTTTAGAAGAAAGAAGACATCAAATGGTAAGTCTATTTTATTTTTACAGGTATTTAAATAAGGGTCCCCCTCATTATTTTTAGGATGAGGGGGGTATGTAGGGGTAATTTTTTTGGGGGGGGAATTTTTATTTATGGCCCCCACCATTGCTGAGGGGTGGGGGCCGGGGGAGAGGACATTATGTCCGTCCCCCCCAATTTTTATTTATGGCCCCCACCCACCGCTCAGGGGTGGGGGCCGGGGGGAGGAAAATAGGTCCACCCTTATTGTTATTTCGGGCCCCCACCTGCCACACAGGGGTGGGGGCCTGGGGGAAGGACAGTAAGTCCCCCCAATTTTGTTATTTAGGGCCCCCACCCACCGCTCTGGAGTGGGGGCCAGGGGGGGGAAATAATACCATTATTGGTATTTAGGGCCCCCACCCGCCACTCAGGGGTGGGGGTCGTGGGGCAATAGATCCCCCCTTTAGTTTAAAAGCCCCCACTCGCGCGTCGCAGGTGGGGGCTCAGGAGGGGGGAATTTAGGCTGCTCACTGTTTAATAGACATGCCCCTACTAGCTGGGTCACATGCTGCACTGGCCAATCACAGCCATGCCATTAGTAGGCATGGCTGTGATGGCTTCTAAGGGCACACAAGTCAAATGCTTGTTGATTGGCAGCCCTGCGGCCTTTCAAAATGCATCATTAAATCTCCGAACTCCAACCCAAACATACAGTTATATGTCCGTGTTCGGTTCCGGGGTCCAAAAAAACGTAATGTTCGGTACGAACCCAAACTTTTCAGTTCAGGTTCGCTCAACTCTACTTAAGTTATCCAGAAAAATGAATATATTAAGAAATTAACCATTTTGTATAAAGAGGGTTTATGTAGGCGTAGAAAAGGTTATGTAGAGACGGTAGTCCCATACTTTTACTTTATATGCACCTTGTATTTATATATCTTGTAAGCCCCATGAAGTCCAGCTATGGAAAAAAAGTAATCTTGCTCCTTTAGTTCAAGCAGCACAAAAATATAGTGTCATCACTAAGATGACACCAAAAATATTTCTACAAAATACTTTCATCTCTACTCCTCCAATAGTTCACACTATCTGAGCAATTAATTAAGCATTTTCAGATACAAAGGGAGAAAAGCAAAAACACAAAGAAAAAGTTTCCCTTGCCCGCTCTGACAGGTTACAGGGACTCACGATCCGCCTCCCTGCTCTTTTGCGGTCTGTGTGAAGTGCAGGGAGACGGATCAGCAGTGATGATCTTCTCCCTGCAAATCAAAAATAAAGTAAAGGTTAAATCCCACCCCCCTTTCCCCTGCGTTAATAAAATTAACTCCTTCCCTGCCAATTGATCACTGACTACAGTGATCAATTGGCAGGGATTACATTTTACTGTCATCTGATTTTTTTTAACCCCTGAGGGTTAATTTTTTAATACCACCCCACTTTACCCAGTCCAAAATTAACCCCTTACCTGCCAGTTGATCAGTGCCTACAGTGATCAAAATACAGATCACAGTATTATACTGTGATCTAAATTTTTTTAACCCCTGAGGATTAACTTTTATTTATTTTTTAACCCTCAGGGGTTCAATGTATTTATTTAATTAATTTAAACATTTTATATTTATATATTTTGCTAGCTGGGGTGGGTGGGAGTTATGGGAAAATGGGGAATTTACTGTTAGTGCTGCTTACTGCTAGTTAGGGGTTAACGGTAAAAAAAAGTTTATAAAAATTTTTAAAAGTGTGAAAAAGTTAAAGTTTAAAACATTTAATAAGTAAAAAAAGTTTAAAAACAAGTTTTACAAAGTAAAAAAAGTTTTACAAAGTAAAAAAATACATTAAAAAATGCACATTACCACTACATTTGGAACATACCAGCGAAAAAATGATCCCACGGTAAGGTTCACAATATGCCTTTTGAATTACCCCGTGGTATATTCTTTAATAAATAGTATGTGTTTGTGGGGAAGTTTGAATAACCAGCCAGCTATTCTACTCCAAAATGGAACATGGACACAGCGTAAAACTTCAAAGTTAGAAAAAAACTGAATGGCTGTGTCTCAAATGTGCCCCTTCAATGTCCACATATACCTGGCAAAGGTACATACGGGGGTATTGCTGTACTCAGCCGACATAGCTGAGCAACATATGAAGTATTATACAGTCGTAGCACACATAAGGTTTGCAAAATATACTGCGCAAAAATTATCCCACGCTAAGTTTCAAAATATGCATTTTGAATTGCCCTGGGATGTCTTCTTTAAGAAATGGTATGCCTTTATGGGGTAATTGGATTATATAGCCTGGTAAAATACTCTAAAATGGGACATGGACACAGCGTAAAAATTCAAAATTTGAAAAAAGCTGGAATGGTTGTGTCTCAAATGTGCCCCTTCAATGTGCACATATACCTGGCAAAGGTGTATTGCTGTACTTAGCCGACATAGCTGAGCAATATATTTAGTATTATACAGTCGTAGCACACATAAGGTTTGCAAAATATACTGTGCAAACTTACTTTGTGTGCTTTTACGACTACACTTGGTACAAGCTAGCGGAACAATTATCCCACGCTAAGGTTCAAAATATGCCTTTCGAAATTCCCTGGGATGTCTTTTTCAAGAAATGGTATGCCTTTATTATGTAGTTGTAATATGTAGCCTGCTCAAGTGCTCCAAAGTGGGACATGGACGCATCAAAACCCTCCATGAAAATTCACACTTAAAAACCTGAACTTGTCACGTCTATTTACAGCTCTGTAACTTCACAAAATAGTGTCTAGCTCATACATTGGGAATAGTTTACTCCCAAAGATGTAACTGAGCATAATTTGGGGATTTTTATGACAGTGGTACATATCGAGTGTAAGAAATACTAAGAAAAAATGCAATTCCCGCCCTCCCCCCTTCCCCCCTCCCCCCACGGTGAAAAAATGGTGACAAGTTAAGACACAAAATACACCATGTTAGATACCCTGGGGTGTCTGCTTTATCTAATGAAAGCCCTTTGTGGGGTCATTTTAACAGACACTGCTATATTACCCTAAAATGAGACATAGGCCCATCAAACCCATCTAGGAAAATTCTAGCTATAGAAACTGAAATAGCCTTGTTTCTTATATGACATTGTAGCTTTACAGAAAAATGCCAAAGGCATACAATGGGGGTATCATGATACTCAGCAGATGTAGCTGAACACAATATGGGGTCCTGTGCAGGAATAGCACACGCCACCATTACGAAATACACATTACAAAAACCTTGTTATATGTGTATATGCTAAAAAACACAATTTTACTCCAATATTTAGCAGAGATTGGCGGTGAAATGGCTACGCAAAAAGAGTCAAACTAACCTTAGGTAAATAGCCTGTGATGTCTACTTTATATAAATATATACTTTTGTGTGGCAATTTTGTTTTCTGTGGTGGTTACTAAACCTACAAGACAAACATACTAACTTCTAAAATTGTTTCACATTAAAATTTTATTTTAGTCCTTTATTTTGTGACCTGTAACTTTCAAAATAAGCTGAAATCCTATACATATTATGTATTCTATAAATCAAAACACATAAATTAATTTATTTTGAATTACTTTTTCTAAGCTGGACATATTATGCACACACTATTATTGCCAAACCTGTAAAAAAAAAAAAACATTTTTTGTTTTTTTTCCCCATTTTGTGGCATTTTTTTTTATAATTAATGAGAATTTATCTATGTATATGTGACATAAAATTAAAACCCTGTTTGCCCTTTGAAAAATGGTATATAATATGTGTTGTTGCAATAAATGACAGAGATGCAAATTGCGTTTGAACACAAACAGCAAAGAATGCGAAAATGGCTTGTGTCCTTAAGGATAAGACAAGCTTTTGAAGCTGTGTCCTTAAGGGGTTAATGGTACTCATCTAGAAAAAAAATACATTCCTCAACCGAGCTTTTGATTATGCATCTGTTATGTTCAAGGTGTAGCCCCTTCCCCTTTTCCACACTTTACAGGAAACTGAATTGTAAAACGTAACTAATGGAGAAGAGGTAGTGAAAGATATTAAGGAATATGTGCAAGGGTTTCATGTGATGTCCTTTAAAATACAAATGGCTTGTTTTACCCATGCATTTGCATTTAATGTGTGGGCATTATGCTTTAAATAACTATATAAGCAGTGTTAATGCATTTGATTGACTAAACCAGTATTTTGATATGTTTTGATTCACCTGCTGTATTTTGCAAATAATTATGTTTGTGCTTCTATAAAAATTCTTAGGAAACATTAACATATTGTAATATTACAAAATAAGAGAATAAAATGCTTTTTCGGTCCAGGAAAATTCAATACATTTAAAAATATTATAGTTCTGTAAATTTACATAAACTATTATCATTATATATCTTGGAACAATGATCAACCACCAACAATAATGTACTGCTTGATTCAACTTCACGACATGTCCTAGCTTTGTATATCACATTCTACATAAATGTCTTACCCATTTTATAACAGAAAAATGTTGTTTAGAGTTGATGAAAAATAACAGATTTTCTTTTTAATTTTCTTTCCAAATTATTTATTATTTGTTTTTTTTCCTTCCTATAGCTATCACCTTTGAAAATCACTATGCAATTATGTCTCATCATGTTTTTACAAGTACACAAACATTATTATAGATTATCATATTTTTTTATATTATAATGGATTATTTTATGACATTTTTTTTCAAATGTATAGAATTTAAGCATATGTAGAGAACAAAGTTATATAATTATAAAGAAGGCATATTTCCAACATACATGCAACAAGAAATATTGAAATATGTTACATATAATTTTTTTTAAGTATAAATTGATATCCTTAAATTCTCACACTGGAAATTTTTTTTTCATTAAAATGTCACACCTGTGTATGCAATGGGTTATTATATAAATATATATTCATAATGATTTTTAGACCCAAATCCACCAAGTATACTTAAAGTTGTAATTACTAGATTTTTGTGACTTTGAAAGAAATCTTTGACATTTCAATAACTTTTCAAAAATTATATGAATATATAAAAATGTTGTAAAATGGCCATGAAAATTCATGACCTGTATCCTGATGGTGCATAAAAAAGATGCATGAGTATCTTTGCAAGTTGGAGAAGACGAGTTCTCCATTTGTTAAAAGTAAAATGAAATATGACTTTTAAAAAGGAGGATACAGTAAAAACAGACATGTTTAGGATTATTATGAGGAAATAAAGTAAAATCATGAAGGTCAGTCATATGTGTTCTAAAATTGCTTGAGAATAGCATTACTCCAGTGAATGAAGTGGAAGAAGAACTTCATGTGAGGATATATGATAAAATTATATACTCATTACAATTTAGGCAGCACAGTGTGTAGAATTAATGTATCACTATGATAAAGAGAACCTTCCCATCACATGATTTGCGGTTATTGGATTCCAATTAATATTTGATGGTTGCAAATTGCACAGCACCATTATTGTTTCTCATTACAATATTTCTTATAACAGTATGTACTGGTTGTTAACCCCTTAAGGACTAAGGCAGTTGTCTAACTTCTGAACCAAAACAAAACTTAAAATGTGTACATTGTTTATTCCATCATCATATAAGGGCACCCATATAGATTATATATTTTTATTTGACAGAAATGTCTTTTTTCATATCTAATAATTATACTTAACACAAGATATATTATGAATAAAATGTTAGAAAGGGAGAAACAATATAGTTTTGCTTATTATTTTTGCACATTAAGTGCAACTAACAAAAGAGAACTCAAAATAGATTCACTTATCTGTACTGATCGTTAAATGCCTAATTTATATAGGATTTCAATTAAATATGGTAGTTACAGGACAAATATTACAAGGAATGAAATATGGTTCTAAGGTCAAACCATTTCAAAATTTGGTATGCCGAAACAAAAACATAAATAGCAGTCACGGAATCCCAAACTTTTATACAAAAATAAAACATTTTAAAAAGTTGAAATCCCAAAGAAAGAAAAGTATGGCTCTTTTCCTTTTACCTTTTTATATCCAACCTCTGCAAAATCTGATGGTTATGTTTAATTTGTGTGTGTTTTCACACACATTACATTTCCATAAAGAATTTCACATACTTTATATGTCCCTCTATTATAAAAGACCTCTTATTTCTATTCTGCCACTGTTCCTAAGAACAAAAATAACTTTCATTTAGACCTCTGCCAGACTTTAGAGGGAAAAATTACATACATGCCAATTTCAGATATGACAATAACACTTTTTACCAATTGATTTTCTGGGTCCACTTTTAGAACTAACAGTGTTAGTTGTCACAAACTTATCTTTACCTGGCGTCCCATGAACGGTTCCCTTTGCTTGTTCGTTGGACCAACTGCAACCCCTAAAAATAAAAGAATAAGCCATAACGTCATTACCTTAAAGGGACCACATCATCTAGACGACCCAATGCTGTTTGGGGTCACAGATATGACGTGGACCAATGGGAACTCTTTTGAGCCTAGTTAAGACTTGTTTTAGCCTCCATGCTTTGCCCTATTGTGGTTTCTGTTAGAACCTCATCTTGTGCTCCTAGTGATTCTCTTGTGATTTCCTGTGTTTGACCTTGGTTTCGTGTTTGACTCGTGATTTCTGGTATCCTGACCCCAGCTTTGTCTTGACTCTGAGTATGCCTGTTATTCCTGTGCTTTCCTCTTAACCCTGATTCGTGTTGTTTAGTGATGTCCCGAACTTTGACCCTGTACCTCACAGTCAGCAGACACATTCCAGCCAATCAGCAGCAGACCCTCCCTCCCAGACCTTCCCACCTCCTAGACAGCATACAATTTAGATTAATTCTGAAGCTGCATTCTTCTTTTTTTTTCTTTTCTTTTTTTTTAGACAGAAGTGTGTTATATTTGAGCATGCTAGGCTGAACGTGCGTATATCATGGCTAGTTGCACTGAGGGTATGAGTATATAGCAGTACATTGTTGTGAAAGATGGCTGTCATGTTTAGGGTGTAGCTTGCACGTTATCAACTGTGTATTTATATCAGCAGCTCCACCACTAGTTATAAATCAAGTGTGAGTCGCCCCATGAGATGAGACTAGTGAATAACATAATATATGAACGGTTAAGGTAAAGGCATGTAAGGAACTACGATAATAAACTCTTTAGGAGGTGAAATAATGACATGTTTAAGCGCTTGCTACTTTACGATTAGTTAATGCAGAGAGCAGTTCACGTGATCAAAGGCATGGTGTGGAGAATCGGCAATAGTGGGACATGCTTGGCAGGCTGCTGTTTACTGCTTGTGCTCATCCGATCCCTTCTGGGCACCAGGTGTAGACCCTGGGAGTCCCTGATACCTGGAACAACAAAGGCAAGTCTCTGGCTGAGTGCCGGGTTCAAGGCTTGAGGTGGTGGAAGCTTGTTTTGTCGGGTGGTCGGATCTGTCCTGGTGGTGCTTCACGTCTGGTGCAGGATTGTGGTGGCTTAAGGTGGAGGCGAGTGCTTGACGTGGGGCAGGCTCTGCATTTCTGTTTGTGCCTCCAGTCCCGTCTTCGACGCCTTTTGCGTTGGTGGATTTTAATGGGGACTGCTTCGCTTAGCTGTGGTGGAGCTTGTTGGGGCTGTGATGGAGCTTGTTGGGGTTGTGGTGGAGCTTGTTGGGGCTTCCTGCTTGTTATTTGCTTCCAAAATTGATTAAAGAGTCTGTCCAGCTTAGACTCAATATCCTGCCATGCTTTGCTGGTACCAGGAGGACACGGGGCTGCCGCCATATTGGGAGAGTCGCATATGAGTTTGTCAGCCTGGGTGGCTGTGCTCTGTGCATCCATTAGCTCCAGACAGCCTCTCAGGGGTGGACCAGGATAACCCCCACCGCTCCTGTCGGGAAGTAGCTGCTCCTGGGCATCCCAGGATCGGGAGATCGTCCGCCTCTCCTGCCTGGTGAGCACTAGGCCACACTTGCCACGCGGAGGTAAGTAAGACTCTGTCGAATTCCTGACCGCTATTAAGCATGTCGGGTCGGTCAGGTAGGAGCAACATTGCTGGGTCATCCCCTTCTATTTCAGCCCTACAGGGAGTGCAGAATTATTAGGCAAGTTGTATTTTTGAGGATTAATTTTATTATTGAACAACAACCATGTTCTCAATGAACCCAAAAACTCATTAATATCAAAGCTGAATATTTTTGGAAGTAGTTTTTAGTTTGTTTCTAGTTATAGCTATTTTAGGGGGATATCTGTGTGTGCAGGTGACTATTACTGTGCATAATTATTAGGCAACTTAACAAAAAACAAATATATACCCATTTCAATTATTTATTTTTACCAGTGAAACCAATATAACATCTCAACATTCACAAATATACATTTCTGACATTCAAAAACATAACAAAAACAAATCAGTGACCAATATAGCCACCTTTCTTTGCAAGGACACTCAAAAGCCTGCCATCCATGGATTCTGTCAGTGTTTTGATCTGTTCACCATCAACATTGCGTGCAGCAGCAACCACAGCCTCCCAGACACTGTTCAGAGAGGTGTACTGTTTTCCCTCCTTGTAAATCTCACATTTGATGATGGACCACAGGTTCTCAATGGGGTTCAGATCAGGTGAACAAGGAGGCCATATCATTAGATTTTCTTCTTTTATACCCTTTCTTGCCAGCCACGCTGTGGAGTACTTGGACGCGTGTGATGGAGCATTGTCCTGCATGGAAATCATGTTTTTCTTGAAGAATGCAGACTTCTTCCTGTACCACTGCTTGAAGAAGGTGTCTTCCAGAAACTGGCAGTAGGACTGGGAGTTGAGCTCAACCCGAAAAGGCCCCACAAGCTCATCTTTGATGATACCAGCCCAAACCAGTACTCCACCTCCACCTTGCTGGCGTCTGAGTCGGACTGGAGCTCTCTGCCATTTACCAATACAGCCACGGGCCCATCCATCTGGCCCATCAAGACTCACTCTCATTTCATCAGTCCATAAAACCTTAGAAAAATCAGTCTTGAGATATTTCTTGGCCCAGTCTTGACGTTTCAGCTTGTGTGTCTTGTTCAGTGGTGGTCGTCTTTCAGCCTTTCTTACCTTGGCCATGTCTCTGAGTATTGCACACCTTGTGCTTTTGGGCACTCCAGTGATGTTGCAGCTCTGAAATATGGCCAAACTGGTGGCAAATGCTGCAGCTGCACGCTTGACTTTTCTCAGTTCATGGGCAGTTATTTTGCGCCTTGGTTTCTCCACACGCTTCTTGCGACCCTGTTGACTATTTTGAATGAAACGCTTGATTGTTCGATGATCACGCTTCAGAAGCTTTGCAATTTTAAGAGTGCTGCATCCCTCTGCAAGATATCTCACTATTTTTGACTTTTCTGAGCCTGTCAAGTCCTTCTTTTGACCCATTTTGCCAAAGGAAAGGAAGTTGCCTAATAATTATGCACACCTGATATAGGGTGTTGATGTCATTAGACCACACCCCTTCTCATTACAGAGATGCACATCACCTAATATGCTTAATTGGTAGTAGGCTTTCAAGCCTATACAGCTTGGAGTAAGACAACATGCATAAAGAGGATGATGTGGTCAAAATACTCATTTGCCTAATAATTCTGCACTCCCTGTATACTTCATTAAAGAGTCTATAGGTTTCCCCAACATATTCTTAGACTGACAAGTTACTAATTAGAGAATATAAGAAAAAGAAGCGAAAAAGTAGAGCCACATTAGATACACTACGATGATGGGGGGTAACCCCAAATAGGAAATGAAAAGGACAGGAGATGGTGTATCTAATATATAATGCAGAATATATGCATCAAAGGGATGTTGAGATAGCCAACGGACAACCTGCTAAATAGGCCAGGTAAATCAACTCTAATCAAATGAACAAAAATAATAAAGTTTTATTGAACGTAAAGAAATAAAGAAAAAAAAACAATACATGCTATAGTGTGAACACCGTGTCTATTGAAAGTAGCACGCTGTATACTGTGAAGGCTGTTGCCGAACAAGGAGATCTAACAACCCCTGTAGTTATGTACCCCGTGCCTTCGAGGGCACCTAACTCCAACCCCCGAGATGTCTAGTCGCTAAAGCAATATAGCGAATCAATATAGAATAGAATGAGAAAAGAAAATTAAGTAAATTAGGTAGAGCAGCGCAGTCGCCAGTCTGTGCACTACACTAGGGATCCAAAAGTGTAGCACACCCCAATCCTCTGACGCGCGCATTTCGCTACACCTAGCTCGTCAGAGAGGAAACGATGGGTGCATTAGCACCGGGTTTAAAAATACAAAGGAATCACTTGATTGGTCCAATCCGGACGGTTCCTAATTGGTTGCCTGAACATGACGTAACGAAAATATTGACAGAGACGGAGTGAACCTTTATGTGAATTCGTTAACCCTTAGTAGCCGGGTTAGAATTCACATGGTTCACAAAAGTATAAAGCAAGCTAGATGGCTGGAAGAATATTCCCCTTCCTAGTGTTTAGAGTGAGTTTTTCCAAGGCCTGGAAAGTTAGTTTTCCCCTTCCAAGTTAGTTTTTGGTGTTCACACTATAGCACATATTGGTTTTCTTTCGTTATTTCTTCACGTTCAATAAAACTTTATTATTTTTGTTCATTTGATTAGAGTTGATTTACCTGGCCTATTTAGCAGGTTGTCCGTTGGCTATCTCGACATCCCTTTGATGCATATATTCTGCATTATATATTAGATACACCATCTCCTGTCCTTTTCTAATTAGAGAATATATATATAAATTGGTTTATCATTATACCTCTGAATATTAGAATGTATATGCTTTAGTTTATTATTATTTCTGGGAATATTATTTCTATTAAGAAAACTCTCACTAGATTTTAGTATTACTGTTAAAAGTTATATTTTAATTAGTTAGGACACTCATTTCTTCTTTTGTTTATAGCCCTATAACTTTCCAAACAAGCTAAGAACATGTTAACATTAGGTATTTATAAACTCAGGACAAGATTTAGAAACTATTTAGCATGGGTGTTTTTTGGCGGCTGTAGATGTGTAACAGATTTTGGGGGTCAAAGTTAAAAAAAGAGTGTTTCCATCATATTTTAGAAATTTTGTGTAAATTATATGATATGATGATAAATGTTTTCTAGTAAATTATATGAAATGATGAAAATAATGGTATCTTTAGAAAGACCATTTATTGGCGAGAAAAACAGTATATAATATGTGTGGGTAGGAAAATTACAGCTAAGCATTAAGAAAATTGAAAAACAGTCTGGTCACTAAAGGGTTAAATGACAGTGAGCAGCCACAGGCTCGTGACAAGCCATAAGTAGTGGAATGCGGGAGGATTTAACCTCCCTTTTATTGATATTGGGGTCATAGTGACCCCCATAGGTTTTAATACAGGGAGGGTAGTAATTGTTAATATTTAAGGATGGAGCTCGCTCCTTGCTTTTATTTTTTTTTTTATTTTTTTTTTTTTTATATTCTTTATTTTTGTGGGTACAGCACAATAAAACAATACCACGTGTTATACTCGTAATTTCATAACATAAACCATATCGCTCTGTAACAATTGTGACACATGGGTGGGGACTACCCGGTTTTACATTTTTTTGGGCCTAGGTAACCCTTTATCGCCCTATCTATAGCGCTTTGACACTAGTATGGCAAGGGAGGTTGCATCCATCTAGCTTTAAGTGCCTGTATGCTTGGTGTCGGGGTATATCTCTCTGCGGGAGCTAAGGCACTTCTAGGTTTGGGTGTGTTGCGCGTGGGACCTAAGTCAGGAATGCGTGTCATAGCCAGGCATGGCTATCCAGGTTACAAGCTGTGAGTGCCCCAGTGAGTTGACGGTTGCTTTATAAGCTAATTTGCGCACTCTATGGGCATGTGGGGGGGGAGGGGTGGCTTAGCATATAGGAGTATTCGGTTGCTTATGGAGCCATTGTTGTGGGGACATGGGAAGAGCGCAATTTATAAACTAACATATGCATAAAGTAGAAAAGGAAACAATATGAACTGCATAGGAGAAAATAGACTTATAACGGGTCAAGTGTCTCTCCTGTTGGCTGCAACAGATGAAAGGTTTGTAAGTCCTGTTCAGCTGCTGTCTTGTCAGGTCGGTGGGGCAGTGGACCTCTGAACCTCTCTTCTTGGGACGAAGGGAGTGATCTCCGCCACAGTCCACGATGGACGAGTTGTCGCTTGTGTCGTTAGTGCTGGGAGGCCAAGTGCCTGCAGGAAGGCCGGTATGTCGGATGCGTGTGAGAGCTTATGTGTCTTGCCCGCCTTTTCTGCCTGGAGACGATGTGGGCCCCACTTGTAGGGGATGGCGTGTTCCTGGAGTACCTGAGTGGCTGGACGGAGGGATTTCCGCCACAACATGGTGTGTTTTGAAAAGTCCCTGTATAATGCCAGTTGTGCCCCCTCAAATGCTACTGTGGGGGAACCCCTCGCAGCCCCCATGAGCAGTCCTCTGTCAGAGTCCCGCACAAACTTGATCAATACGTTGCTGGGTCCTTCGCGTGGCGTGGAGGCTGCTCTGGTGAGTCTGTAGCAAGAGTCTATCGTGACCAATTTTGCCTGTCGCGGTGTCAATAGCGTGGCCGTAAGTCGCCGGCAATAGTGCGGCAATTCAGAGCCGGTGATTGCCTCCGGTACTCCTCGGACCCTTAGGTTCCTTGCCCTATTCCGGTCTTCCATGTTAGCCAGTTGGATTTGTTGGTCCGCATATTGCTTGCGAAGGGAGCACAGCGCTGCGTCCGTGGCGCTTTGCGCTAGCTTGGTGTCCCCCAGGCCTACCTCCACTTGTGCTACTTTGTTGGTGAGTGTAGTCACCTCTGCTCGCACCAGTGCCATGTCCGCTTGGAACATGGCCTGAATGTCCTTCACCAAGGCTTTAATATCCGCCTTAGTGGCTGGTGCAGCGGTTCCTGAGGTACCTGTAGTGCTCTGTTAGGTATTGCAGGCTCTGCATAGTAGCTGTCCTCGTCCGAGGATTGTGTGGTATAAGTTTCAGGCGCCATTTTGGAACTTGCAGGCCGCGAGGCCGCGCGGAGAAAAGCTCCGATATCTCCGGATCCCATGCCCGGATCGGCTTTCTGCTTTTTGCTCTTTTGTCGTGTGTCGGCTTAAGAGCCCGGTGTGATCGCGGATTGCGGCACCGGGTGGGTTAATTCCGATGTCCCGCACGGAGCTATTGAACAGTGCGGCCGGTGAGCTCGGGTGCTGGCTCGCTTTTATTTTTTAATGGCCGAAAACAAATTACTTTTTACAGAATTTCGTTTTACGGACGAACTTTGGAATGGACTAATGAAATTTCTATTTAGTACTAATTCATTCGTCACTGGTGCACATGTCTATTAAATTATATAATTACATAGTTAGTATTGGACATTTTTATTCAGTAAAGGTAATGATAAGGGCTTAATTAATAAACATTTAATGACTCTCCTGACAGTATAAGGCTTTTTGTAGTGCTATATATTTAAGGGTTTTCTTGTAAGTTTTTTAATTGACTTCTTTAGCGCTCTCCATTTGGCTAACAGTGTACATTGAAGCAGAACACCTACACGCCGGCACTTGTGTATACATGATTGCCAGAGTATGCAGCCATACTCCGCAATCATGTATACATGGTTTGCATAATTGCAAATTAAATACATTGTTTGCAAACTATGCCATTATTACTATCTAGAACACTCACAGAGCTGTGGCACTTGGAGCCAAAATGCTGTGAACATCAGGTAGATCTCTGTATGCAGCTCTCCTCCATGCCGGTGCTGGATTCCGGATGGGGAGGCTATGAAAGAGAGAGAGGATTGCAGCATCTCCATGTCTGTTAGTCTGTGTTCATTAAGAATGCTAAGAGGATATAACTTGACATCACATCCTCCACACTAAGTAAATTCAGTCTGGGAACCTGCTGCAGCTACTGGGGACAGAAAAGACACCCTCCCAGCAAATAAGGCAAATATATGGTAGCTGATGGTAGGGGATAATTGGAGAAGATAATCAAAGGGTGGCTGCTAGGGAGTTTGCAGGGGAAGTAAGTGTGCTACGAGACTGGCAGTAACAGACAGTCTCTCAGCATACTAATTAATCTGTACCATCAAAATGTGAATCTATGCTTACATCACAATGGAGCAGGGAAGCAGCAAGTGCTGTGAGACTGTCTGATGACTGCAGGAGTTTTCAATGCCCACTATCACCAATACACCACCAATGCAAGTATGTGTGTCTAACAGGGTGAATATGTGTGTATGTGTCTTACAGTGTATTTCGGCATCTGTGTTTATATATGCTTCTGACATTGTGTATATGTGTGTGCCTGAGAATGTGGGGTCTGTGTATTGCATTGTATGTCCATGTGTGTTTGTCTTTCTGGCAGTTGCATCATTGAGTGTGTCTGGAATAAATGTGTGTGCATGTGTCAGAGGGGGTATGCATGAGTGTGTATATGTGTGCATGTGTCAGAGGGTGTATGTATTTATCAGTGTGTGTATGTATTAGTGTGTGTCCAAAGAGGCAACATGGCTGCAATGACAATGACATGCTAAAGGCAGCATCATGTCACTGTGCCAACAAATATTATAATTATACAATTATAAAATATTTAATTACATCACTGTTTCCTTGTCTCTGACTTTATGTGTTTGCGTATGAGTGTATGGTGTTTTTTATAACCATTTTGCAAATCTCCAAAAAACAGATGTGACAAATAGGTTTGTTACGTTTAGTGAAATATTGTGCTTCTTGCTTAAATATTTCTGTACTGAGATATGTCCATTATTTTCCTATGAACAAATAACAAGAGAAATAGCCTGAATACATTAATAAATAATAGAAAGCAAGATCATATTTCATATTTATATGGCAATGGTGACAATTCAAAATTAATTATATACACAAAAATGAAGTTTTAGATGTTGCAGCACTTATACAAACATTGGTGCATTAAAGAAGTAAAAATTGGATTATTTATGAGTGTATATATTATCAAAAAGCAAAGTTCTTAACAAAGAAGTAACACTTCTTTTATTTTTTATCACACCCAAGAGGTAGGATAGCTGAGTAGAACATGATGAAATAGAAAGATTTAAAACTAACGTACAATAATTCTTATACATGTATTTCCAAAGTGAATCCCCAAAAGAGGCATGAACGATAAATATTTTCAAAACTTAAATAGCAAAGGAAGTTAAACAATATTATTCATCTATTTCTTTGGTATTATTTTAGTTAAGTAAATAAAGTACACTTACTGTGGCCTATAATATATTTTAAAAGAAGAAGCAGAGTTTTACACTCCATCAATGCAGTATGAGATATAAAACAAAATGCTAGACTTTCTGTATTCTGTAATAAATATGTGAGTTTTTCTGGTGTTATAAAAGTGAGAAGTAGTGATGTACCGAACTGTCCGCCGGCGAACAGTTCCTGGCGAAATTAGCGTGTTTGCGTTCGCCGCGGCGGGCGGACACATGCGCAGTTCGATCCGCCCCCTATTCGTCATCATTGGGAAAACTTTGACCCTGTGCCTCTCGGTCAGCAGACACATTCCAGCCAATCAGCAGCACTCCCTCCCTTCCACACCCTCCAACCTCCCTCCCAGCATCCATTTTCGATTCATTCGGAAGATGCATGCTTAGTGAGAGGAGGGAAAGTTTAGCTGCTGCTGATTAGATAGGGAAATTGATAGCTAGGCTAGGGTATTCAGTGTCCACTACAATCCTGAAGGACTCATCTGATCTCTGCTGTAAGGACAGCACCCCCAAAAGCCCTTTTTAGGGCTATAACATCAGGCTGCTTTTTTTTTTTTCCTGTGTAATGTAATTGCAGGTGCCTGCCTGCCAGCTTCTGTGTGAGGTTCACATTGGATACTGTGCCTACTTGCCCAGTGCCACCACTCATATCTGTTTTAACAATAGGTTAAGCTTTACATTTAAAATAAATATTTTTTTTTCACTGTAATAGAAGAGCAGTTGCCTGCCTGCCAGCTTCTGTGTGAGGTTCACATTGGATACTGTGCCCACTTGCCCAGTGTCACCACTCATATCTCTTTTAACAATTGGTTAAGCTTTAGATTTAAAATAAATAATTTGTTTTCACTGTAATAGAAGAGCAGTTGCCTGCCTGCCAGCTTCTGTGTCAGGTTGGATGCCTTGCCCATTTGCACAGTCAGTGCCACCACTCATATCTGTTTTAACAATTGGTTAAGCTTTAGATTTTAAATAAATAATTTTTTTTCACTGTAATAGAAGAGCAGTTGCCTGCCTGCCAGCTTCTGTGTGAGGTTCACATTGGATACTGTGCCCACTTGCCCAGTGCCACCACTCATATCTGTTTTAACAATTGGTTAAGCTTTAGATTTAAAATAAATATTTTTTTTTCACTGTAATAGAAGAGCAGTTGCCTGCCTGCCAGCTTCTGTGTCAGGTTGGATGCCTTGCCCATTTGCACAGTCAGTGCCACCACTCATATCTGTTTTAACAATAGCTTAAGCTTTAGATTTTAAAGAAATAATTTTTTTTCACTGTAATAGAAGATCAGTTAGTTGTCTGCAAGCGTCTGGGTGTCAGGCCTACTTCAGCGTGTGCTCTGCAGACCTGTGCCAGCGTGCTTTGACAGTTGCCAATCATATCTGGTGTCTCTTTAGCGTGCTTTTACAAAGAAAAAAGGTTTCCAGTGTAAGCTAATAGCAGACAGTCAGTGTCCTTCAAGCGGCTCTGTCAGGCCTTCCTTCAGCGTGTGCCCTGCACAACCCTGCCAGCGTACTTTGACAGTTGCCACTCATATCTGGTGTCTCTATAGCGTGCTTTTACAACCAAAATTTTGTTTCCACTGTAATAGAAGAGCAGTTGCCTGCCTGCCAGCTTCTGTGTGAGGTTCAATTGGATACTGTGCCTACTTGCCCAGTGCCACCACTCATATCTGTTTTAACAATTGGTTAAGCTTTACATTTAAAATAAATATATTTTTTTCACTGTAATAGAAGAGCAGTTGCCTGCCTGCCAGCTTCTGTGTGAGGTTCACATTGGATACTGTGCCCACTTGCCCAGTGCCACCACTCATATCTGTTTTAACAATTGGTTAAGCTTTAGATTTAAAATAAATATTTTTTTTTCACTGTAATAGAAGAGCAGTTGCCTGCCTGCCAGCTTCTGTGTCAGGTTGGATGCCTTGCCCATTTGCACAGTCAGTGCCACCACTCATATCTGTTTTAACAATAGCTTAAGCTTTAGATTTTAAAGAAATCATTTTTTTTCACTGTAATAGAAGATCAGTTAGTTGTCTGCAAGCGTCTGGGTGTCAGGCCTACTTCAGCGTGTGCTCTGCAGACCTGTGCCACCGTGCTTTAACAGTTGCCAATCATATCTGGTGTCTCTTTAGCGTGCTTTTACAAAGAAAAAAGGTTTCCAGTGTAAGCTAATAGCAGCCAGTCAGTGTCCTTCAAGCGGCTCTGTCAGGCCTTCCTTCAGCGTGTGCCCTGCACAACCCTGCCAGCGTACTTTGACAGTTGCCACTCATATCTGGTGTCTCTATAGCGTGCTTTTACAACCAAAATTTTGTTTCCACTGTAATAGAAGAGCAGTTGCCTGCCTGCCTGCCAGCTTCTGTGTGAGGTTCACATTGGATACTGTGCCTACTTGCCCAGTGCCACCACTCATATCTGTTTTAACAATTGGTTAAGCTTTAGATTTTAAATAAATATTTTTTTTTACTGTAATAGAAGAGCAGTTGCCTGCCTGCCAGCTTCTGTGTCAGGTTGGATGCCTTGCCCATTTGCACAGTCAGTGCCACCACTCATATCTGTTTTAACAATTGGTTAAGCTTTAGATTTTAAATAAATAATTTTTTTCACTGTAATAGAAGAGCAGTTGCCTGCCTGCCAGCTTCTGTGTGAGGTTCACATTGGATACTGTACCCACTTGCCCAGTGCCACCACTCATATCTGTTTTAACAATTGGTTAAGCTTTAGATTTAAAATAAATAATTTGTTTTCACTGTAATAGAAGAGCAGTTGCCTGCCTGCCAGCTTCTGTGTCAGGTTGGATGCCTTGCCCATTTGCACAGTCAGTGCCACCACTCATATCTGTTTTAACAATAGCTTAAGCTTTAGATTTTAAAGAAATCATTTTTTTTCCACTGTAATAGAAGATCAGTTAGTTGTCTGCAAGCGTCTGGGTGTCAGGCCTACTTCAGCGTGTGCTCTGCAGACCTGTGCCAGCGTGCTTTGACAGTTGCCAATCATATCTGATGTCTCTATAGCGTGCTTTTAAAACCAAAATTTGTTTTTCACTGTTATAGATTGAATAGCAGTTACTTGTCTTCAAGCGGCTCTGTCAGTCCTTCCTTCAGCGTGTGCTCTGCAGAACTGTTCCAGTGCACATTGCCAATCATATCTGGTGTCTCTATAGCGTGCTTTTAAAAACAAAATTAGTTTTTCACTGTTATAGATTGAATAGCAGTTACTTGTCTTCAAGCGGGTGTCTCAAGCCTACAGTGTGTGCTCTGCAGAACTGTTCCAGTGCACATTGCCAATCATATCTGGTGTCTCTATAGCGTGCTTTTAAAACCAAAATTTATTTTTTATTGTTATAGATTGAATAGCAGTTACTTGTCTTCAAGTGGGTGTCTTAGGCCTACAGTGTGTGCTCTGCAGAACTGTTACAGTTCACATTGCCAATCATATCTGGTCTCACAGTAGATGCACGCATAGTACCACTAATCCCCCAAAAAATGACAGGCAGAGGCAGGCCACCCCGCAGGGGCCGTCGTGGTCGTGGTGCTGTGATTCCCTTTTGCCCTAGAATAATGCCCAGTTTTCAGAAGCCACGTACCCTGAACTTGAAAAGTTCTGAGGACATAGTTGATTGGCTAACACAGGACACCCAATCTTGTACAGCCTCCGCTCGGAACCTTGACGCACCATCCTCCTCCAGCTTAGCTTCAGGCACCTCTCAAGATAGCACTCACCCGCCTGCCGCCACCACCAAAACTAGCACCACAGCCGCTTTACTTGGTATGTCAGAGGAGTTATTCACACACCCGTTTGAAGAAATGAGTGATGCGCAACCATTATTGCTAGAGGATGTAGATAACAGGGATATGTCTCAGGCAGGCAGCATTAAACACATGGAGGTACGGTGTGATGATGATGATGTTGTACCCGCTGCTGCTTCCTTTTCTGAGTTGTCAGATACAAGCGAAGCGGTTGATGATGACGATGCGTCCATGGATGTCACGTGGGTGCCCGCTCGGCAAGAAGAAGAACAGGGCGAAAGTTCAGATGGGGAGACAGAGAGGAGGAGGAGACGAGTTGGAAGCAGGGGGGGGGTCGTCGCAAGGAGCTAGTGGCACAGTCAGACAGCATGCATCGGCACCCGGGGTCAGCCCGACAGCACGCCAATCAACGCATGCTGTGTCCACCACCAGAATGCCGTCATTGCAGAGCTCAGCAGTGTGGCATTTTTTTTGTGTGTCTGCCTCTGACAACAGCGATGCCATTTGCAACCTGTGCCAAAGGAAACTGAGTCGTGGGAGGTCCAACACCCACCTAGGTACAACTGCTTTGCGTAGGCACATGATCTCACATCACAAACGCCTATGGGATCAACACATGAGTACAAGCAGCACGCCTACTCTAAGCCGCCATCCTCCTCCTGGTCCAGCATCTTCAGCCACGTCAACCACTGCTGTCCTTCTTGCCCCCTCTCAACCATCCGCCACTCCGTCTCCCGCCTTGAGCAGTTCCCGCTCATCTGCCCACAGTCATGTGTCTGTCAAGGACATGTTTGAGCATAAGAAGCCAATGTCACCAAGTCACCCCCTTGCCCAGCGTCTGACAGCTGGCTTGTCCGAACTATTAGCCCACCAGCTTTTACCATACAATCTGGTTGAGTCTGAGGCGTTCAAAAAATTTGTAGCTATTGGGACACCGCAGTGGAAGGTACCCGGCCGGAATTTCTTTTCACAAAAGGCAATCCCCAACTTGTACTCGATTGTGCAAAAGGAAGTCATGGCATGTCTGGCACACAGTGTTGGGGCAAGGGTCCATCTGACCACTGATACCTGGTCTGCAAAGCATGGTCAGGGCAGGTATATCACCTACACTGCGCATTGGGTAAACCTGCTGACGGCTGACAAGCAAGGAATGCATGGCATTGCAGAGGAGTTGGTGACACCGCCACGAATTGCAGGCAGTCCTGCTGCCACCTCCTCTACTCCTCCTACTCCATCCTCTTCCATAACCTCCTCGGCTGAGTCCTCTTGTGCCGCTGCTTCTTGCTCCACATCAACGGCACCCCCCCAGCTCCCCAGGTACTATTCCACATCCCGGATACGGCAGTGTCACGCCGTCTTGGGTTTGACTTGCTTGAAAGCAGAGAGTCACACCGGACAAGCACTCCTGTCCGCCCTGAACGCACAGGTGGAAAAGTGGCTGACTCCGCAGCAACTGGATATCGGCAAAGTGGTGTGTGACAACGGAAAAAATTTGATAGCGGCATTGAAGTTGGGCAAGTTGACACATGTGCCGTGCATGGCACATGTGTGTAATCTGATCGTACAACACTTAGTGCATAAGTAAACAGGCTTACAGGACGTCCTGAAGCAGGCCAGGAAGGTGTGTGGCCATTTCAGGTGTTCCTACACGGCCATGGCTCACTTTGCCGATATCCAGCGGCGAAACAACATGCCAGTGAGGCGCTTGATTTGCGACAGCCCTACACGTTGGAATTCAACACTACTAATGTTCGACCGCCTGCTCCAACAAGAAAAAGCTGTTAATGAATATTTGTATGACCGGGGTGCTAGGACAGCCTCTGGGGAGCTGGGAATTTTTTTGCCACGTTACTGGACGCTCATGCGCAATGCCTGTAGGCTCATGCGTCCTTTTGAGGAGGTGACCAACCTAGTCAGTCGCATCGAAGGCACCATCAGCGACATCATACCATTTGTTTTCTTCATGGAGCGTGCCCTGCGAAGAGTGCTGGATCAGGCTGTAGATGAGCGTGAAGAGGAAGAGGAAGAGTTGTGGTCACCATCACCACCAGAAACAGCCTTATCAGCATCGCTTGCTGGACCTGCGGCAACGCTGGAAGAGGATTGTGAGGAAGAGGAGTCAGAGGAGGATTGTAGCTTTGAGGAGGAGGAGGAGGAGCAAGACCACACACAACAGGCATCCCAGGGTGCTCGTTGTCACCTATCTGGTACCCGTGGTGTTGTACGTGGCTGGGGGGAAGAACATACCTTCAATGACATCAGTGAGGAGGAGGAACGGGAAAGGAGTTGCTCGGCATCCAACCTTGTGCAAATGGGGTCTTTCATGCTGTCCTGCCTGTTGAGGGACCCTCGTATAAAAAGGCTGAAGGAGAACGACCTGTACTGGGTGTCCACGCTACTAGACCCCCGGTATAAGCAGAAAGTGGCGGAAATGTTACCGAATTACAACAAGTCGGAAAGGATGCAGCATTTGCAAAATAAATTAAAAAGTATGCTTTGCACAGCGTATAAGGGTGATGTCACAGCACAACGGGAATCTAACAGGGGGAGAGATGGAAGTCATCCTCCTCCTCCTCCTCCCACGACCACGCCGGCAAGGACAGGACGCTTTAAAGACGTGTTGTTGATGGAGGACATGCGGACCTTTTTAAGTCCTATGCATCGCCGCAGCCCTTCGGGATCCACCCTCAGAGAGCGACTCGACCGACAGGTAGCAGACTACCTCGCCTTAACTGCAGATATCGACACTCTGAGGAGCGATGAACCCCTTGACTACTGGGTGTGCAGGCTTGACCTGTGGCCTGAGCTATCCCAATTTGCGATAGAACTTCTGGCCTGCCCCGCTTCAAGTGTCCTGTCAGAAAGGACCTTCAGTGCAGCAGGAGGTATTGTCACTGAGAAGAGAAGTCGCCTAGGTCAAAAAAGTCTAGATTACCTCACCTTTATTAAGATGAATGAGGGATGGATCCCGAAGGGACTGACACTGGGCGATACATTCGCTTAAAAAAGGCCTGATGAGATGAGCTGCCTTGGGCTAAAAATGGTCCACACGCTGCTGTATTTTAGCTCTGAATGACGTTTGACTTGCGCGACTTATCCGCCACCAACTAGGGTTCAAGCCGCCATGTTTTAGGGCACTTTCTGCCTGTGAAACAAACATCAATTTTTCTGGCCGCTGCTACAGCAGCGGCTGCAACAATACCAAATTTTTCAGGCATGTGTACATGCCTAATTTTTAGGCCCACTGGTGCAGCACTGTGGCTTCAAAAACCAAACCAAAAATTAAAATCCTCCAAGATGGCACCAATATACCAGTGGTCTAAGCATCTTCCCACCTTGGCCTAAAAAGGGGAGGTGATTCAACAATTAAAAATCTCTGCCATTTACCCGTCCACTGATAGGAGACGCGGAAGGTATTAAACTGATATGAACAATACTTCACTCCTATCAGTAGGTCCGTCCCATTGTGATTTATGCCCCCCACCCACCGCGCAGGGATGGGGGCCGGGGGGGAGGAAAGTAGGCCCCCCCATTGTGATGTATGCCCCCCACCCACCGCGCAGGGGTGGGGGCCGAGGGGGGGAGGACAGTAGGTAACCCCATTGTGATTTATGGCCCCAACCCACCGTGTAGGGGTTGGGGAGGACAGTAGCTCCCCCCAGTGTGTATCAAGGGCTTTGAGGACAGGTGTCAATCCATACCTGCCAAGTGACCCTATGTAGGGGGAACAGTCTCTATTCTGCTCTGTGTCAGTGTGTATCATGGTCTCTGTGGACAGGGAACAGTCTCTATTCTGCTCTGTGTCAGTGTGTATCATGGTCTCTGTGGACGGGGAACAGTCTCTATTCTGCTCTGTGTCAGTGTGTATCATGGACTCTGTGGACAGGGAACAGTCCCTATTCTGCTCTGTGTCAGTGTGTATCAGGGGTTTTGAGGACAGATGTCAATCCATATCTGCCAAGTGACCCTATGTAGGGGGAACAGTCCCTATTCTGCTCTGTGTCAGTGTGTATCAGGGGTTTTGAGGACAGGTGTCAATCCATATCTGCCAAGTGACCCTATGTAAGGGTAACAGTCCCTATTCTGCTCTGTGTCAGTGTGTATCATGGTCTCTGTGGACGGTGAACAGTCTCTATTCTGCTCTGTGTCAGTGTGTATCATGGTCTCTGTGGACAGGGAACAGTCTCTATTCTGCTCTGTGTCAGTGTGTATCATGGTCTCTGTGGACGGGGAACAGTCTCTATTCTGCTCTGTGTCAGTGTGTATCATGGACTCTGTGGACAGGGAACAGTCCCTATTCTGCTCTGTGTCAGTGTGTATCAGGGGTTTTGAGGACAGATGTCAATCCATATCTGCCAAGTGACCCTATGTAGGGGGAACAGTCCCTATTCTGCTCTGTGTCAGTGTGTATCAGGGGTTTTGAGGACAGGTGTCAATCCATATCTGCCAAGTGACCCTATGTAAAGGTAACAGTCCCTATTCTGCTCTGTGTCAGTGTGTATCATGGTCGCTGTGGACGGTGAACAGTCTCTATTCTGCTCTGTGTCAGTGTGTATCATGGTCTCTGTGGACAGGGAACAGTCTCTATTCTGCTCTGTGTCAGTGTGTATCAGGGGTTTTGAGGACAGGTGTCAATCCATATCTGCCAAGTGACCATATGTAGGGGGAACGGTCCCTATTCTGCTCTGTGTCAGTGTGTATCAGGGGTTTTGAGGACAAGTGTCAATCCATATCTGCCAAGTGACCCTATG
Source organism: Pelobates fuscus (assembly GCF_036172605.1). Classification (NCBI taxonomy): domain Eukaryota; kingdom Metazoa; phylum Chordata; class Amphibia; order Anura; family Pelobatidae; genus Pelobates; species Pelobates fuscus. The sequence goes on along the minus strand of NC_086318.1, from coordinate 173,339,241 downwards.
TAGGGGGAACAGTCTCTATTCTGCTCTGTGTCAGTGTGTATCAGGGCTGGGCTTTGAGGACAGGTGTCAATGTTAGGTGATTTCTGCCCTTTATGGATTAAAAGCAGACTCTGCATCAACTGTGCAATTTTCCATGGGAGTTTTGCCATGGATCCCCCTCTGGCATGCCACAGTCCAGGTGTTAGTCCCCTTGAAACAACTTTTCCATCACTATTGTGGCCAGAAATAGTCCCTGTTGTTTTTAAAATTCGCCTGCCCATTGAAGTCAATGGCGGTTCGCGGGGTTTGCCGGTTCACGAACATTTGCGGAAGTTCGCGTTCGCCATTCGCGAACCGAAAATTTCGGTTTCGCGACAACACTAGTGAGAAGCAATGATCTACTTCAAAGACAGATGCATGTGAACAAAGAGATACGCAAACATGCAAGCATTCACAAAACATATACAAGATTTAATATAGTTCCCAATAGTATAACTAAACATTAATATACTTTACATTTACGCAAAAATGTTGAACAAAATCTCCAGTATGGTTGATAGGCAGATTAGGATTTTGAAAAACCAACACAAGAACATGCATCAATCTTATGGCATGTCATCTGGTAGCATTGTAATGACACCACGTCAAACTAAGAGTTAATTGGCCCTTTATTATTAAAAAAAAGGAAACTTTTAATTTCATCTAAAATTGTATAATGTTGCTTTGAAAAACTTACAATTTTATTTCATAAAATCAGATTGTCAGAAAACTTTGGTGAGTTCAAAGTGAATTTCAAATTTCAGGTACAAAATGCTAAACTGGAAACATCTCTAAGTCAGCTATGGTTCCATTTGGGCTACTGTGGCCTAAAATTTGTACCACTGCAAAGAATTATAAGTGTAACACTAACAAAATGGTTTCTTATTTTTATATGCTTTTGCGTAATATAATGTAATCTATAAAGCACCATTTACCTTCTTCATTTATACACTAGGAATATTTACAACCTTGTTGTTGAATTAATGTGTCTGCCAGGAGCTAATTTCATCAACATAATGTCTGAAGATCTTGAAAAAAAACATCATCCCTTTTCCTTTTAGACCACAAAGTAAACTTCAAAGATCATACCATTCTTACAGATATGGATGGGATTAGGCAATCAGATGTATCTCTAGGTGGCAAAAAGTCCTGGGGTTTCAAGTCAAGGACATGTTTCATGGCCCCTCTCTCATAAATTAACATAGGCTCCTCCTAAGGCCACACCTATACCACAGTTTAAGTCTAACCATACTAATTAACGTGTTTTATGAATCACATTGTGACACCAAATCTTTGATTTAGTTCAGAGTATTACATAAACCTATATTTAAAACCTTCATACTTGCTGTGTAAAACCCAAGTCATGCTGTATTCACTCCACTGCATTAAAATCCTGCACCCACAGCACTACCCCTCCCACTGCAATTTATAATTAACTCCATATATGGGAAAAAAATGTGACACTGTCACAAATTGCATAATTGGGTGTGTAATTTCTTTCTAGGTATTAGAGGGACTCAGGGTAACAATAAAATGTTTTTAAAAGTAGTCCTCTTTTAGCACACTACTTGGGTTTCTAGTCCCTATCTGCCCCATAGAAATGCCCCTATGGGGAATGCTACCTCTCATAAGCCTGGTATGCCTCTTTGCATATTCTTTTACATTCTGTTGCCAGTTTTAGTAGGCTCTAAAGCTATCAATGCCATCACGGTACATGCAAATACCTATTTTCAGGGTATTTGACAAATTCAATTTGTCTATTTTTTGTCACACAAATTATGTTTGTGCTTGTGTGCTAATATTTCAGAACCTGTGTGAACTACTGCAAGTTATGTTGAACTGTATACTGTCTAAGGTAGGGGTAGGCAACCTATGGCACGTGTGCCATGCACGGCACTCAAGGTGTCTTTGCACGGCATAGAAAGAAAGAGGCTACTGGTCGGCAACACGGGTTGCCCTCCAAATAGACCTTATATCCTTAAATTTACAAAAAGGCTTATGCTGCAGGTACCCACTAAAGGGAGTCTTTGCATGCAGTTAGCCAAAACAAAAAACTCTTTAATAGTCCCTCTTGAGGAAGAAAGCAAAAAAGTGATTATATGTACAAGTGTGAAGTTAAAATAGAGGACCTAGTGGGGTACGGGTCATAGCTATGCCTGGCTGTTACTTATAGCGAACACAAAGGCTAAGGAGATATAAGTGTGGCTTCAAACATATGCCGAATACTCCATTAGAATAATTGTGTCGAAAAGACCAAGGTTACAGAGTATGCAGCAACAGTTGCTAAAACGTCTGATTATATTTTGTATCAAATGGTGGAAGCTGCAAAATGTATACCCAAAAACAATAGACTACCCAGAAAACACCAAATATATATACAGTAGTACTTTAGTATATATTTAGGTAGATTGTTTTGGATATTACCTGTTGTGTGAGACAAGGGTACAATTGTAAAGGGTATAAAACTGTAGATGGCTTAAAGGCTGTAGATTACAATGTAGTTGTACCTTAAATGGCCATAAACTTTTTATCCCTTGCAAAGATGTGAATCTTTAAACAGGCTCTAAATATCTCGTTAGAATATATAATCGATATATATCACTATGTGAAAATACCTGGAGATAATTTAAGAGCTGTTGGGTTACAAATGCAGTTCAAACTGTAAATATACCTTTAAATACCATAAATATAATTCAGTGCAAAAAGCAAATCTTAATTGTTAAGGCAGAAGGTATATGCAAACCCATGTTCAATCATATAGGAAAGCATAGAGATGAATAGTGTAACCATATGTACTTAGATGCCTAAACAGCTAAATGTGATTTGGGGGTAGGAATCCCTAGCATCTTGTACATCGTATACATGTATATTCAAATGGTCTTAAACGTGCTCAGGATCATAGAGATGTCACAGCCCCAGAATTGTCCAAACCAAGAAGTTAAAAGGTAAAGATGAATCCGCTCATGGTGAGCTGCTCAACGCGCGTTTCGGCGATATCAGTCGCCTTTGTCAAGAGCCGTTTGCAGAGTGGATGGCGCCTCTTTTTAAATGAGTCTTAGGACTTCCCCCCAGTATGACGTTGAACTCCCTGTCTAATCGGAAAAGTCCGTACGGACGGGAGGGGGCGGGGTAATCCCTTCAATTGATACAGGGTCTAGATTGCAGTTAACCCTGATCGGGAAACCAAGTGCTGCAATGAATCAGACACTGATTCAAACACTAAGTACAGATTGCAATATTGGGACCCTGTTGTAAGTTTATAGAGATATAGAAGTCGTCCAACATAAACGAACAGATGGATTAAGTACTTAAAAGGGGCTGTAAAGATTTTACAATATGTAAACCAAAGTACAACAGATCCAATTAGTATACAGGACGATATTATTCTATAATAGGCATACAGTTGCCATGATTAGGGACCAAACTGGAAGTTCAGAATAAAAGGAGGCATAAATGAACACTTGAAAATAGATGTTCATTGTAAATAGAAAAGAAGTAATAAGCATTCTAACATGCAGAGAAACAAAGAGAAATTGTTTGAATGGACGTGTTGTGTTGACAGTTGTTGTTAGAGGGTTAATAAGATTAACCTTAAATGAAATAAAATAAGAAAAAGGGAATTTTAAACCAACCAATGAACTTGTAGATATATATGCAGAGTATTTACATAGTGTTAACAGTGTAAAGTTTTGCAAAATAACTTGACAGGATATATGAATTGGTATATTTAGATAAAGGGGGCAAAAGAGAATCCTTCATTGAGACCTTTTGGGTGTAGTGTTTTAAGTTGAAAAATCCAAAAACTTTCCCGTTGTCTCAGAAAGCGGTCATAGTTACCCCTACGTCTATCCTTCCGGACCAATTCTAATCCACAGAAACGAAGTCCTTGTGGATTACCAGCATGGACTTCCTTTAGATGACGACCTATGGGGGTATCAACGAGCAGTTTAGGTGATCTGACATGCTCTTTGATACGCTTCTTGAAGGGTCTAAAGGTTTTTCCCACGTATTGTAAATGACAAGAACATGTGAGGAGATATACTAAGCCTGCGGTATTGCAGTTGAAAAAAGATTTGATCTTAAACGATCTTTTTCCAGTGCTATCGGAGATGATTTTGGAGTCCCGTTTAATAAACTTACAAGCCACACAGTGGCCACATTGATATGATCCCACCGTGGTATTGTGTAGCCAGGTGCGTATAGGGGGGGAGTGAAAATGACTCGGAACGAGAATGTTTCTGAGGTTTTTCCCTCTACGGGCGGTCATTTCGACTCTAGGTCCCAGAACCCTTTTTAGGTGGGTATCGTCCAAAAGGCACGGCCAGAACTTCTGAAAAACAGTTCTGACGGCCTCCCAGCCTGAATCAAATGTGGCTATCAAACGTGGTGGTTGCAGTTTAGTGGAGAACTCCACCTTCTTGGGTAATAGAAGGCTATTCCTATCTGCCTCTAGAGCTCTTTTATAAGCCTGTTTGAGGCATTTGTTCGGATAGCCCTTGTCCCTAAACTGCTGTCGTAGTGCATCGGCTTGTACTTTGAAATCTTCGATACTGCTGCAATTTCTGCGGGCTCTAATATATTGTCTTTGCACGGCACTCAAGGCTGATAGAGCCAAACAGGTAAAGGGTAATCCTGAATTTATGCATTGCAGCACATAGAGGAAGTGATCTCAGATCACTTCATTCCAGCACTTGTGAATGGGAATCCACACTGGAGTAGAGCAGCCCATAGCTGCTGTAGCAGCTTCTGTCCTTGACCTGTACCTGGCCAGCCTGGTCCACACTGGAACCAGGTACAGGTCAAATACAGGGAAGCCACCCACACTGTGTAGATATACATAGAAATGCAGAATAACCCTCCCCTCCTACAAATAATACAAACGGCCCACACACAAGCATACACACGAGCCACACAAACTCAACACCACTGACAATCCACATACATGCACACAATGCCACATGCAGCCTCTCACATGCAATAACCCAAACAGCCCCTCACATACATACACTACCAAACACACAATGTGAGATATCCATCCACACACACACACCCACAGACAATAACCCTAAACAGCCCCTCACATACACACAATGTGACATATCCATCCACACACACAATTCTACAAGCAGCCCCATACACAGTCCACATTCATAGGTATCATAAATGATACCACAAACTACTCATGTACATATACAATATAATATCTTATAAACGCACAAATACAATGATACAAAGCAACTGCAGTATGAATAACACAAGCAAAATACGGCAACATGCACACCTCAATTAAAAAAAAAAAAAAAAGACCGGCACGCTACGGGCCATCACAATCCTATTTCGGCACAGTGCTACTAAAAGGTTGCCTATCTTTGGACTCTAAGGCATTTAATTCCCCTGATAATTTTATAAAGGATGAAAAAAATAATTGAAAAAAAATCAAATGTGTACATTTTCACTTTTACATTTTTTAATGTTTATTCGAACAGCACTTTATATAGAAAATAGCTTTTTTATTGTAGGTTATGTTGTAGTAATGCACCCCATGTATCAAATAAATTATATGCTAATATTTTTTCAAAAATATTGGTAGTGAAAAGGTTATCATTTGGATATTGAAAAATCAAATAGGTAAAACATGCAAAAAAACAATAATCTTTGAAAGAAAGATCATTATTTTAAAAATTAATGGATAAGGAAATAGAGTGGAATAATGATTTTGTATTGTTGTAATTCTTACTGGAATTCATAGTGTAACAGGGAAATCAAAAGTTTCAAAATAATATTCTGAATGCTTCATCTTTAGTATAAAAAGTGAGATATCATATATACCATATACAGCATTAAAAAATGTAATCAAAGCATTAGAAATAATGATAAATATATCACCAGAAGTAAAAAAACTGTTTTATTTGCAATACATACTTCCTGCTTGTATTAAATATCTCCTGTATTCTGTTAAGCACACTTCAAATACTTAGATTTGGAGATTCATTTCGGTCCAAACTGCAACTTGTCTGAGTTTGTGCCGATCGGGTGATCAGTCAAAATCCCAAACTTTGAGTTGAAATGAATCTGAATCACTAAGCAAATCATATTCGCAAAGACCGAGCATGTTCTAGTAGTGATTCTGAATTCCGACCACAGCGCCAAGAAAGAGATGATACATGGGAAAAAGGATAATTGATGGCTGGGGACCAGTCACTTCAAATTCAAAGTAAATTCAAAGTGAATTTTAGATGTTAGGCCAGTGTAGCTGAACAGAAAGCACAGCTGATTTATAGTATTTTTCTAGTTGGCTATTTTGACCTAGAATTTGAAATTCACTTTGAATTCACTTTGAATTATCTCTTTAGTGAATAACCCTATGAATGTTGACTTTATTCACAGATAAACTAAGAAGTGAGTAACAGGTATAAAGTATATCTATAAAGTAGGACCAGTTACAAAAATCAACATTTATATATTATATATTAAATAAATATTAAACTTGTGCAGGGCAAAATAATAAGGCTCTTCTGAATCACTTCAGCAACAGTTTTCATTGTTAAAATTGCAAATTTTGGTGTATACCACTGATAGTGAGGAATTTTCTCTGTTAGGCCTTTTCCCTTGCCATGGCCTTTTGTATCGATTTGCAGCTCTCTGTATTTCTCCTCGTCCCCAAACCAGCTGGTGTGGAGCCCCAATGAACGAGACAAGACAAGGTTCAAAGTGACTTCTAACATTTAATGGACTGTGTAACAGGTTATGTTCAAAATAAACAGGGGTGGTCTTACAAGCATTATCCAATCTAACCTATAGCAAGCTTGCAGGTGTATCTTCATGTTCGGGTCTTGCACAAAGCTACGTTTTACTATAACTACGCACTACAAATTAATATGCATGTGCTCTAAGAATTAAATATATTTACTACTCAGTTCTAAATTATACATTACTATGCAGTTATGGTAAAAGGGAGAAAACCAGGAAATAAGGCCAACAGCAGAAACTTACAGGATGTAACACCTGTTACTTGCTACACACTGTTCTACAGTTCTTGTCTAGGGGTATATTCACTAAGCATTAGATATACACTGTGTGCAGAATTATTAGGCAAATGAGTATTTTGACCACATCATCCTCTTTATGCATGTTGTCTTACTCCAAGCTGTATAGGCTCGAAAGCCTACTACCAATTAAGCATATTAGGTGATGTGCATCTCTGTAATGAGAAGGGGTGTGGTCTAATGACATCAACACCCTATATCAGGTGTGCATAATTATTAGGCAACTTCCTTTCCTTTGGCAAAATGGGTCAAAAGAAGGACTTGACAGGCTCAGAAAAGTCAAAAATAGTGAGATATCTTGCAGAGGGATGCAGCACTCTTAAAATTGCAAAGCTTCTGAAGCGTGATCATCGAACAATCAAGCGTTTCATTCAAAATAGTCAACAGGGTCGCAAGAAGCGTGTGGAGAAACCAAGGCGCAAAATAACTGCCCATGAACTGAGAAAAGTCAAGCGTGCAGCTGCCAACATGCCACTTGCCACCAGTTTGGCCATATTTCAGAGCTGGAACATCACTGGAGTGCCCGAAAGCACAAGGTGTGCAATACTCAGAGACATGGCCAAGGTAAGAAAGGCTGAAAGACGACCACCACTGAACAAGACACACAAGCTGAAACGTCAAGACTGGGCCAAGAAATATCTCAAGACTGATTTTTCTAAGGTTTTATGGACTGATGAAATGAGAGTGAGTCTTGATGGGCCAGATGGATGGATTGGTAAAGGGCAGAGAGCTCCAGTCCGACTCAGACGCCAGCAAGGTGGAGGTGGAGTACTGGTTTGGGCTGGTATCATCAAAGATGAGCTTGTGGAGCCTTTTCGGGTTGAGGATGGAGTCAAGCTCAACTCCCAGTTTCTGGAAGACACCTTATTCAAGCAGTGGTACAGGAAGAAGTCTGCATCCTTCAAGAAAAACATGATTTTCATGCAGGACAATGCTCCATCACACGCGTCCAAGTACTCCACAGCGTGGCTGGCAAGAAAGGGTATAAAAGAAGAAAATCTAATGACATGGCCTCCTTGTTCACCTGATCTGAACCCCATTGAGAACCTGTAGTCCATCATCAAATGTGAGATTTACAAGGAGGGAAAACAGTACACCTCTCTGAACAGTGTCTGGGAGGCTGTGGTTGCTGCTGCACGCAATGTTGATGGTGAACAGATCAAAACACTGACAGAATCCATGGATGGCAGGCTTTTGAGTGTCCTTGCAAAGAAAGGTGGCTATATTGGTCACTGATTTGTTTTTGTTATGTTTTTGAATGTCAGAAATGTATATTTGTGAATGTTGAGCTGTTATATTGGTTTCACTGGTAAAAATAAATAATTGAAATGGGTATATATTTGTTTTTTGTTAAGTTGCCTAATAATTATGCACAGTAATAGTCACCTGCACACACAGATATCCCCCTAAAATAGCTATAACTAAAAACAAACTAAAAACTACTTCCCAAAATATACAGCTTTGATATTAATGAGTTTTTTGGGTTCATTGAGAACATGGTTGTTGTTCAATAATAAAATTAATCCTCAAAAATACAACTTGCCTAATAATTCTGCACTCCCTGTAGATAAAGTATATTATTTCATGGCCATTGGAGGTAACTAAAAAAACCTAAATTTGTTTAAAAATACATAGGGATTAAGGAGAGAGCGCAGGTAACTTGTTTTTCTTTGGTTTTTACTATATTTTGGGACTGATGTGTACGGTAGTCTTTGCTGCCACCCAGTGATGGGAGTGAGCTCAGGACTTATCTTTCTGCATTTGATATTTAATTTTTGTATCACTCAGCCTTGTTACAATGCAGCTGCCCATCCCATGTGTTTCCTATTAAGGGTTAATAATATATAGGGGTGTAAATACAAAATACCCCTTCCTGTTTCATTAGAGATCTTTGCCAGAAGCTCAAGGAAGAAAGGTGAATGGTTAGAGTTAGGACCCACCTGGGGGGGGGGCAGGTGGGCTTATCCTCTCATAGCCATTGGAGGTAACTAAAAAACCTCCATCTGTTTAAAAATACATAGGAATTAAGGAGAGAGCACAGGTAACTTGTTTTTCTTTGGTTTTTACTACATATCGGGGCTGATGTGTACTGTAGTCTTTGCTGCCACTCAGTGATGGGAGTGAGCTCAGAACTTATCTTTCTGCATTTGTATATTATTTCAAATAGCTGACCTGTTAGCCAATTTTAAACAGACTGGCCAGCTGGTCATCTGTAGCTTGAGCCTTGGGTCAGTATAGGCAAAGTGTATTATTCTCAACAGCCACTATTTGGCTAAGCCAAATTTTGATACTGAAAAAAATTTGGAAAGGCAATTTGGACCACCAAAAATGCAAGAAAAATGGTGCCTAAAACTGTGAAAAAATTGCTACAGCATTGTCTTGTCTAATGGCTATGTAATATCAGCCATTTTTGCAATGCCATTTCAGAGTGGACAAAATTAGATTATTATATGTCTGGATTAAAAAAAATAGAAAGTGAGAAACTTAGTTTTACAGTTATTGATTATAATCTTCCTATATAAACTCTGGATTTATGCAAAAATTTAAGGAAAAAGACAGTAGCCATTTGACCCCCCACTCATCCCCTAAAAATGGGGATGTGCAGAAATAGCAACATGAGGAGAAAATTATTTTGACCATTTTTACTCACCTATAGATTTTAGAATGCTTTTACTAATTTAGAAAAAAATTATGATGGGAGAGATGAGTGAACAAGAGAACGACCTGTTCCAAACTGTAATTACTGTGACTCAAAGTTTCTCTCACATTCCAACTGGCACTAGCTGCACTATTATTGTCCAATCCTTACGCCACAGTGTGGAGCAAATGTAGCAGTGGGAAGATAGACTTTGGCTTTCCATCTGCTGTTGCTAAAATGCTTTCCAGCATGTCTAAAGTGGAGTTACACCATGTGCCAGCAGTGTCTGGGAAGCCCTCTTCTCTCTTGTTCCTGCTTCAAAGATTGGCTAGCCCTCACACTATTGTTGAAATTATTATTATTATTATTATTATTATTATTATTATATTATTTATAGAGCACCGTCAAATTCCGCAGCACTTTACAATGGGTAGACGAACAGACATGTAGTTGTAACCAGACAAGTTGGACACACAGGAACAGAGGGGTTGAGGGCCCTGCTCATTGAGCTTACATGCTAGAGGGAGTGGGGTAAAATGACACAAAAGGTAAGGATAGTATTAGACTAGTGACAGTTGCAGAAGAGGAATCAGTTGGGAGCTATTAAGAGTTTAATTGATACGCTTTTATGAAGAAGTGGGTTTTTAATGATTTTTTGAAGGAGTGGAGACTGGGTGAGCATCTAACGGAGGAGGGAAGCGAGTTCCACAGGAACGGTGCAGCCCTCGAGAAGTCTTGAAGGCGAGCATAAGAGGTGGGAGTACGGACAGAAGATAGACGTAAGTCTTCAGCAGATCGTAAGGGCCTAGACGGAACATACTTGTATATAAGGGAGGATAGATAGGTGGGAGCAGCATTATGTAGACATTTGAAAGCAAGAACCAGAATTTTAAATTGAGCTCTATATTTTATAGGAAGCCAATGTAGGGACTGACAGAAGGGTGAGGCATGGGAGGTGCGGGCGGACAGGAAGATGAGCCTCGCCGCTGCATTCATTATGGACTGTAACGGTGCAAGTTGGGAGCACGTAAGACCACTGAGAAGCGGATTACAGTAGTCAAGGCGAGAAAGTACAGTGGAATGGACCAACACCTTAGTCGCATCTGGCGTTAAGTAGGGGCGGATGCGCACAATGTTTTTGAGATGGAAATGACAGGATTTGGCGATAGAGTGAACATGAGGCTTGAAGGAGATGTCGGAGTCAAAGAGAACACCTAGGCAGCGAGCCTGCGTGGTGGAGCTGATGGTAGCACCATTGACTTGGAGGGAGACAAACACAGGAGTAACAACACTTGAGGGAGGAAAGACAATAATTTCAGTTTTGGTCAAGTTTAGTTTAAGGAAGTGGGCAGCCATCCAGTTAAAAACAGCAGAGAGGCAGTCAGAGACACTCTCTCTGTTTGTTACCAAATTTTGGCTAACGAGCTGCTGCTACAGAACTTCCATTCCTGTTAAGTTGGGAACAAGAGTTAGGTACGCAATCTCCCATATACTGGGGACATCTAAATGACTATCCCATTGGAAGGCACAAAAAACAGTTGATGAAATGGTATCTGCTACTGCAGAGAATATCTAATACGTGCTGGAGAGTATGCATTATATTGGCTCCCTCCTCCATACATTTTGTGATTTGCTGATTGCTTCATTGCTTACCTCTTTCTATTCCTAGGTTTAGGAGCAGGTTTGGATTTCTCTCTCCAATTTAAGGTTTATGTATTACATATGTTTCCTTGTTTTGTCGTGTGCCCCTTTAAGTTCATTACATGAAATATTTTTATAGAAGCCAAGGTCGCTATAGCATTTTTGTAAAAATGTACAACTCCACCTTCTATTCAGGTGGTACTTGACTGGGTTAGCGTAAAGTAAAATCTATGAAGAAATGAATTTAGTCACATATGGCGGTGCTGGCCCTGTTAAGCCCTGTGTGTTTTTTAATATGTGTATATAACTGGACATGTGTTACAGACCAGAACTCTGGATAATGCTTAAAAATTATGGGCAGTTGTCTTGTATAAAAAGGTGAAATAATAATCTTTAAGATTGCAAAAGTTGAAATATAGAGTTTCAGTAACATTCCTGCATTTTGAGAATTGCGTTGTTTTTTCTCATTTAACTATCCTCGTGTTCTGAAACACATTTTCTTATATTGTTTACAGGTGTAGATGCAATAAGAAATCTCAAGCAAAGCTGTGATTGTGTTTGCTCCGTTCAGTTAGTGATTGAATATGTTTTTTTTTACTTTGATTCTCACTCACAGGGTCTGATTATTTCAGTTCACGAATCATATTTTAGTAACCATTGTTAGTTTAAATTTCAGGTATCCACCAAAAGAACTATAATGAGTTGGTGGAAAACATTACATGGAGATGATGATATTACTTCATATAATTCTTCTTCAGGCTTTTTTCCCTAGAACTGTATCCGGTATTCAAGATGTCCCGTAAGTAATCTGTCATTTTGATTATTCTGCTCTGTATTTAATAATGAATGGATTTATTTTCAGGAGAAGAAAACATATAAGACATCTGTGCAATCAAAGTTTCCTCTATGAAATTACACAGTGAAATATATAGAGTGTGATATAAAGTAATTACAAATACCATCAATGGCTTTTCATGGTCTTTTAGAACTCAATGTGCTGCATCTTTTACTACTGTGAAATGAACTTGAAAAATGGTCCTCTGAACATATCCATTGTAAAGGAATTCTAGGTCTAAATCCTCATACGAAGTCTTCATGCAGAGGTGAGATAAGATCATGCAAATCAGAAATGACACTTAATAGTTCAATAATTCTATAATACTACTGAACTGTTTAAGAAATCAAAGATCTATGAATATTGAATATTTCATTATTTTCATTTATACTGAAAATTTCTGAAACATCATTGTTAAACCTTATATTTAAGACTCTTTTGTTTGTAAGATGATTATATTTCTTGCCACATGGCTAACCAAAAATTCAACTTAAATCCCTAAATGTCCAAAAACATTATCCTGAGAGAAATGCATGTCATCCATACAGATTTAATTTGTTTGGACTTCAGATAATGACTAAACTACTTCTGTTGTAAAAAGCACAGGAAGTCAGTAGTGTGACAAATGTGTCCAAACATATTTCTTGTCTGGATGTGCATAAATGCAGAGGTGTGTATTACATTTAACTTTTTGTCAGAGGTCAATTACCTGTAGTAATATCATTTTAGTTTATTTTTGTGACAAGTTCCATATTACAAGGAATGCATTAGTGTTCCAAATGTACCATCATCAACATTTTAAATCCAGCGATTGTATGTTTTATAGTGGCCCAAAAAAAACAAAACCGGTACCCACATTTTAATACATAAAAAAAAAACTTAGATTTTTTTTTTCTACGGGCAAGGGTTTTTTTTTTTTAACTTTTTCTTTTTTTTTTTTATTTACCACAATCCAGCAAGAGTTCTCAGACTCCGAATCTCCTATTGTCAGTAGATGCCTCATGACATTACTAGTGTATCCCCTGCATCCTGTATAGTGTAACTGTTAAATCTTTGCACTGTTACTCTCCCTGTGTTGTGTAGCTCAGCTCTGTGACATAATCTCTTTGTGTATCTGATCACACACATTGATCACTCAGTGCTGGGACTGGTGTCTGATTACACTGTGTTGTTAGTCATACAGAGGATTGGTGGGAACTCTATTAGGGTCTCTTCAGACTCTGTGGGTCACGCCTTAATATCCCAGGAATGTGGAAGTTTGACCATATTATTTCAATTGGATTTGATCAAGCTCAATTTGAGTACTTCTGATTTGTCTGTTTGGAGACACTAAATCGGGCTGCTTCTGACAGAGAGAAGTCCCAGGTGTCTATTAATATATTAATCTTCTTGGTTCTAGCAGAGGTTCAATCCTTATCGCACCAACACTGCAAAACATACTGGCATTAAACCCTACTACCACAACAAGAGGACATAGTCTTAAATTAGAGGGACAAAGGTTTAAAAATAATATCAGGAAGTATTACTTTACTGAGAGGGTAGTGGATGCATGGAATAGCCTTCCAGCTGAAGTGGTAGAGGTTAACACAGTAAAGGAGTTTAAGCATGCGTGGGATAGGCATAAGGCTATCCTAACTATAAGATAAGGCCAGGGACTAATGGAAGTATTTAGAAAATTGGGCAGACTAGATGGGCCGAATGGTTCTTATCTGCCATCACATTCTATGTTTCTATGTTTCTATGTTTCTATTGTTACTGGGAGAGCACAGAATGTACTAAGATTAATGGGTAATGCATTTTATTCTTTATCACAGGGTTTTTAATTCTCTAAATTAAGGTTATTTGTTGTTGTTGTAGCTGGAGAGGTGGATTTAAATGATTTTCATCCCAGCTTTATACCATCTTTATTCCTATTGTTATCATCTCACTTACCTTGGTCATTGTGGTTTGACAAGTCTATAACAAGTCAAAGGCTTTAGGTTTCCAGAAGGTTATATCTTATCTGTCCCTCTCCTAATAGTTGTTTGTATTGGTCTTTATCAGTTCTATACTGTTTATTATCTTCTGAACGTTTTTCCAGAAATCACACTCATGTTTCCAGAATTATTATTATTTTTTTAATTCTTTATTTTTTGTGGGTACAACATCGTGATAACATTGTCACATGTATTTGGCATTAAAATGAAGGCATAACATAAGTCATAAGAACACATTTTAATACAAATAGGAGAACAACCCAATTTACATTTTTTTAAATGAGCTGTTCAGCCCACTTTTGCTCGATCTAGGGGGTATCAAGCGGGGCCTGGGGGTGCATATAAGCAGCAGTTAGTGCCCATAGGCATAGTAGTGAGATGCTGCATTTACAGTAGACATTGGGCACCTCTGGGCAAGTAGTTAGCTGGTAGGGAGCTTTCTGTAGCTTCACTCTATGTTTGCTTTGTGCCATAGCTGGATGGGATGGCCTGGGTCACTTGCTGAGTGTGCGTAAAAAGGCCTATGTTAAGCCAAAAAGGGTTGCCTTGCAACTCCAGAGTAAGGGGAGGGGGAATAACTGAACGTGGGACACTAATTGGCAGCTTACTGACCAATGGTAAAGGGTTGTTGCAACATCATAGGGAACATTGAGAACTCTTGCAAACTGCAACAGGTAAAGAGAAAAGGAACATGTTCATCTACAGCAATATCAGGTTCAGCTGTTTTTGGGACTGCTCCTCTGGGCACAAAGGGGGAGCGGCCCCACGAAAACAGCTGACTGACCTAGATGGATGAGGTGTCTCCTGTGCTGTCAGTGCTGGTAGACCCAGTGACGGAAGAAAGGTCAGTATCTCAGAGGCGTGTGATAGCTTGTACGTTTTGCCCGCTTTGTCCACCTGTAGTCGGTGTGGGCCCCACTTGTAAGGAATGGCTTGCTCGCGGAGTAGCTGGGTAACCTGTCAGAAGGACTTCCTCCACATTATGGTGTGTCTTGAGAAGTCTCTGTATAATGACAATTGGACTCCTTTAAATGGCACTGTGGTGGAGCCTCTTGTGGCCTCCTTGAGTATACCCCGGTCAGAGTCATTCACAAATTTTATCAGCACATCACTAGTTCCTTCTCGGGGCACTGTATTTGCCCTGGTGAGTCTGAAGCATGAATCAATCATCACCTGCTTGGCTTGTCGCGGCGTCAATAAGGTGGCTATGAGCCTCCGGCAGTAATGTGGCAATTCAGTGCCAGAGATCAGCTCTGGTACACCCTGGACCCTCAGATTACTTGCCTTATTTTTATCTTCCATGCTTGCCAATTGCACTTGCTGGTCGCACATTGCTTTCTCAGGGAGCTCAGTGCAGCGCCGGTGGCCTTTTGCGCTAGCTTGGCGCCTCCCGTGTTTTCTTCTACCTCTGCCACCTGGTTGGTGAGTGTGGCAATATCCTCTCGCACCAGTGCCATGTTCACATGAAACATGGACTTAATCAGGGCCTTTATATCGGCCTTGGTGGAAGGTGCAGAGTCTCCCATGTCCAGAGGCCTCTGGTGTGTCTGTCTTGCCCAGCTCTGTGGGTTAGGCTTGGCATAAGTACTGTCCTCATCCGAGGACTGCAAGGTATAGGCCTTGGACCTCATCTTGGAATTCTCAGGTCACGCAGAAAAAAGCTCTAATGTCTCTGGAGCCGCAGCCAGGATCTGCATGCTGTTTTTTGCTTTTCTTCTCCATGATGCACAGAGCCCGGGAATCTCTTTTTAGGCACAGTGGGGCAGTATATAGCGGTTCGGAATGGTTAGTTCCAGGTAACGCTCGGAGCTGCAGTGATGAGCGTCTGGCTGGCTCGGGTAGTGGCTCTGCCCCCGTGTTTCCAGAGTTTATTGAAGCAAGTGGGGGTATGATATATGTAACAAAAATATTCCTCCACTTACTCAAAAAATAATTTAGCATAAAGTGGTATTGAGACATGTATTCGCAAAACTAAGGATAGAAGAACATTCTTCACTCTTGGGTTAACAGTGGCTGATATATTATTATCTTTATTTTCTCAGCTTAAAACCCTGTCTAATTAGTCTACACAGGGTGTCAACAAGTCTTTGGGGCTGCACTTCACGTATCTCCACAATTGGTCTAACCTGTTAGCCTTGGTTATGTTCACCAGAAACATGCTTATCCTTGCTTATTCCATTCATGGTTAATTATGTCCACAGTCTTTCAGCCTGGCCACTGTGTTCTACAAGAGCATTCCAACTGTGGATAAAATGTGGTTAAGCTCAAGACTTTCCAAGTGAAGGGTCATAAAATCTTGCATAGGTACACCTGCTCCAAAAGAAGCTGAGTGTAGAATTTGTCTTTCACGTAAAAAATTGCATCTTTACTTAAATTGGCTTATTACTTTATTGGTCCATTTATGATTGGCAATAGATGTTGCCTGCCAACTTGTGTGTTCCCTTTTAACCCCTTAAGGACACATGACATGTGTGACATGTCATGATTCCCTTTTATTCCAGAAGTTTGGTCCTTAAGGGGTTAAAACCAATACACAGAACTTAAGTAACGAAAATAATTATATCCAGAAATCCTAAAACCTATTACTGGACCTTAGGATGTTAGCATTTTTTTTTTTTATTAAAGAAGCACACAAACAAATCACTGTGGTTGTATAGCCATAATCGTATGTAACATATATAACAAATCACAGTACAAAATCAGCGGATGTATTCCATTAGATGCAAATAATACTTGTTGACATAACAAAGTCATACAAATCAAGAAAAACATTCAGTTACAGTGGTATTAGCTTGTATCCATGATATACACCTCTCGTACAGCAACTGTCTTGGTATAAGATTAACTTGACATATCCTATTCCACCTAAACCAAAGATTTTCTATTAATTATTTCTTATATATTAAATTACTCCTGTTTTTATCACAAAAAATAACTAGAACATATAGAAAAAAGGGTAGAAGTGAATCACTTCTGGTAAAGCATTGAGAGGAGAAACACGTTAAGTGTGGTATCACTATAGTTTATTTGAACTATTTTATTATTTTAACTACTTGTTTTTACATTTCATTTATGTATTTAAGTAAACATCTTAATTATAGTCATGTATTCCCCTTTTTTACCTTTATACCATCTGGTATATCCTAGATATCCTAAGGTGGGGATTATACCACCCAGGCCTTGAAACACTAGTGCTGCTCTAGGAATTGTTAGTACAATACTTTATTTTGATTCAAACAGGACCATTGGAGTTTTGTGTGCTTCTGTCTTTCTACAAATTCTGCTGATACTACTTCATCTAGGGAATTCCCAACATTTGGATCTACATATATCCTTAGATGGGGATTATACCATCTGTGTGCAATTCAGCATAGCTCTAAGATAGCTCTAGAAAATGTATGTTCTCTATAGTAATTTGAAAAAATACTTCCACATTGTCAGATTGTATTACACTATCATTTGTTCTGTTTTTTTTGTGTGTTTTTTTAGGTTAGTCTAATTGGATATACTCTATTGGTCTACGTATGCACCTGTGTTATTAATTGCACCTGTGTGGGATTTGTATCCCTATAAAGGCACACCCCTAACTCACTGAGCTTGCTCACATTATTTGGAAGCAGACTCTATTAAGTAGACTCTTTCAAGTAGGAGTTAGAAAACTAGGAGTTGGAACTAACTAGGGGTTTAAACTATCAAGGTAATTTTTTTTTTTTTATATATATTTTATTTTTATTTATTTTATTTTTTATCTGTATCTGGGGAAATGAGTGTTAGCAAGATTGTTAGTTTAACTCAATGCACATCTTGTTGCATGTATGGATTCCTGGATGTACCCGTCCATGGTCCATACCTCTGTGATGGTTGTGTGCGAGTGGCTTCTCTGGAAGCTCAGATTGGAGATCTTGAGAAGCAAATCGCAACTTTGAGGGAGATCGACAATCTTGAGAGGAGTCTGCTGCTGACTGAGCAGAGTTTAGTGGGGACAGGTAGTGGAGAGGGAGGAGATATGACAGATGGGGAACAGGCATGTAGCTGGGTGACAGTGGGGCGAGGAAGCAGGGGGGGAGGGAAGAGGAAAGGGCTAGCTAGTCCTGATTTGGTGCAACCTAGCAGATTTGCCCGTTTGAGGGAAGATGTTGGGAGCATCAGCTCAGGAGTAGCTGTATTAGAGGAAGCTGTTACTTCTAACAGCCGAGGTGACAGCCCCTCTAGTACGGGTGGGGATCAAAATGTAAGGAAGGCAAGACAGGTTGTGGTGGTAGGGGACTCTATCATTAGGAGAGCAGATAGGGCAATCTGCCACTCTGATCGGCTCAACCGGACAGTTTGCTGTCTCCAGGGTGCTCGGGTCTGGCATGTTGCTGACAGAGTGGATGGATTATTGGGAGGGGCTGGGGATGACCCAGCGGTCATGGTCCATGTTGGTACCAATGACAAAGTAAGAGGAAGATGGAAGGTCCTAAAGAATGATTTCAGGGAATTAGGTAGCAAACTCAAGAAAAGGACCTCCAAGGTGGTATTCTCTGAGATATTACCTTTGCCACGTGCTACAGTGGAAAGTCAGCGGGAGATTAGAGAGGTTAATGCGTGGCTGAAGTCTTGGTGCAGGAAGGAGGGTTTTGGGTTTTTAGAGCACTGGGCCGACTTTGCGATTGGGTACAACCTATATAGTAGTGATGGATTGCACCTAAACGGAAGGGGGTCTGCAGTGCTGGGGGATAGGATGGCTAGAAGGTTGGAGGAGATTTTAAACTAGTAGTAGGGGGGGAGGGTCATAGCAATCTACAAAATGGAGATAGGACAGAAAGGAGATGGGCTTTAGAACAGTATAAGGAGGGTGGAGACGGGGGGAGGGGCAAGCTCAGAACAGAGAAGCTATGTAATGTTGGTAATTCACAAAATAAACAAGAGACGCATGATATTAAATGTATGCTTACTAATGCAAGGAGCCTAAATAACAAAATGGGGGAACTAGAGGCATTAGCATACACTAAACAATATGATATAATAGGCATAACTGAAACATGGTGGGATGAGACACATGACTGGGCAGTTAACTTAAATGGGTACACATTATTTAGGAAGGATAGGAAAAACAAGAAGGGTGGTGGGGTATGTTTGTATGTCAACCATGATTTAAAGCCAAATCTTAAGCAAATTGAATGCGATGAGGAAAATGTGGAAGCTTTATGGGTAAATATCTGCTTGGGGGAAAAGAAGGGAAACCAACTATTGGTTGGGATATGTTATAAACCACCTAATGTTAATATTGACGAGGAACAACAGCTGTTTGAGCAAATTGAGAAAGCTGCAAATCTTGGTAACACTTTAATTATTGGAGATTTTAATTACCCAGACATAAATTGGGACATAGGGACTAGTAGCTCAGCAAAGGGAATTAGGTTTTTAAACTTGTTAAATGACAACTTCATGTCACAACTTGTACAAGCACCAACTAGAATGGACGCTTGTCTGGACCTGGTTTTAACAAACAACGTTGATCTTTTGACCAACATTCAAGTAGGTGAGCACTTGGGAAATAGTGATCACAATATAGTGTCCTTTGAAATAAACTCAAAAAAACAAAAGCACATGGGGTATACTAAAACATATAATTTTAAAAAGGCCAATTTCAATAAGATAAGGGAAGCTTTACAATATATTGACTGGCATAAACTCTTTAGTGAAAAGAACACTGAGGATAAATGGATCATCTTCCAACAAATATTAGAAAGGTACATTTCTCAGTATGTACCATTGGGAAATAAGTATAAAAGAAACAAATTAAAACCAATGTGGCTTAGTAGAGAAGTAAAACAAGAGATTAAAAATAAGAAAAGGGCATTTAAAGCATTTAAATCAGACAAATCAGATGCATCTTATAAAAGATATAAGAAAGAAAATAATGCGTGCAAAAAGGCAATTAAACTTGCTAAACTTCAAAATGAAAAAATGATAGCTAAAGAGAGCAAAACAAACCCCAAAGCATTTTTTAAGTACATAAATTCCAAAAAACCCAAAAATGAAAGTATAGGTACACTTAAAACTGAAACGGGGGTGTTAGTTAATGAAGACCAAGAAAAGGCAGGAATTCTAAATAACTATTTCTCCTCCGTATATATTAAAGAAGAACCCATGGCAATAGATGTGCAAATGATTGCTACTAAAAACTTGCAGAATAATTGTAATTGGTTAACTCAAGACAATGTGCTGCAGCAACTAAAGAAAGTTAATATAAACAAAGCTCCAGGGCCTGACGGTATCCATCCACGTGTACTTAAGGAACTAAGTGTAGAAATAAGTGAACCTCTGTTTTTAATCTTTCAAGATTCTTTTCTTTCAGGAAGTGTTCCGGAGGATTGGAGGAAGGCAGATGTGGTTCCTATATTCAAAAAGGGTTCAAAATCCTTGCCTGGAAATTATAGACCTGTGAGCTTAACTTCTGTGGCTGGTAAAATATTTGAAAGGTTATTAAGGGATAATATTCAAGAATTCCTTGAGAAGAATATGGTTATCAGCAAAAATCAGCACGGTTTTATGAAGCACAGGTCATGTCAAACTAACTTGATTGCGTTCTACGAAGAAGTAAGTAGAAGTATAGATCAGGGTGTTGCAGTGGATGTGATCTATTTGGATTTTGCCAAGGCATTTGATACAGTTCCACACAAAAGATTAGTGTTCAAACTCAAGGAAATCGGTCTCGATGAAAATGCTTGTTCTTGGGTAGAACATTGGCTTAAAAACAGAATACAAAGAGTTGTCGTTAATGGTAAATTTTCAAGCTGGACAGAGGTGGCAAGTGGTGTCCCTCAGGGGTCTGTTCTGGGACCCCTTCTATTTAAAATTTTTATAAATGATCTTGAAGACAGCATTGAAAGTCATGTTTCAGTGTTTGCAGATGACACAAAACTTTGTAAAATAATACAATGTGAGCAAGATATTACTTTGCTGCAGAAGGATTTAGATAGACTGGAGGACTGGGCACTCAAATGGCAGATGAAATTTAATGTTGAAAAATGCAAAGTTATGCACTTCGGCGTAAAGAATACACAAGCAACGTATACCCTTAATGGAAGTGAATTAGGGATAACAACACACGAAAAGGACTTGGGAATTGTTATAGACAACAAACTATGCAACAATGTGCAATGTCAATCAGCAGTGGCCAAGGCCAGTAAGGTATTGTCATGCATGAAAAAGGGCATTCATTCTCGGGACGAGAATATCATTTTGCCTCTCTATAAATCACTGGTAAGACCACATATTGAATATGCTGTGCAATTTTGGTCACCTGTTCTAAAGAAGGACATCATGGCACTAGAAAAAGTGCAGAGGCGGGCTACAAAATTAATAAAAGGAATGGAACATATCAGCTATCTATGAAGAAAGGTTAACAAATTTAAACCTATTTAGTTTAGAAAAACGTCGCCTGAGAGGGGATATGATAACATTATACAAATATATTCGGGGCCAATACAAACCATTGTGTGGAAATCTATTCACAAACCGGACTTTACATAGGACACGAGGCCATGCGTTTAGACTGGAAGAAAGAAGATTTCGTCTAAGGCAAAGGAAAGGTTTTTTTACTGTAAGAACAATCAGGATGTGGAATTCTCTGCCTGAAGAAGTGGTTTTATCAGAGTCCATACAGATGTTCAAACAGCTACTAGATGCATACTTGCAAAGACAGAATATTCAAGGATATAATCTTTCAATGTAGGGTAATAACTGCTTGATTCAAGGATAAATCTGACTGCCATTCTGTGGTCAAGAAGGAATTTTTTGTCCTAGCTTGTTGCAAAATTGTGCTTCAAACTGGGTTCTTTTTTTTTTTTTGCCTTTTGGATCAACAGCAAAAAACAGGTGTGAGGAAGGCTGAACTTGATGGACGCAAGTCTCTTTTCAGCTATCTAATTATGTAACTATGTAACTATGTATGTATCAAAACATATACATACACATCCCTGCCATATTCCTATACCTCCAACCAAGATACTCCACCCATTGTGTATGTATATGTTTTGTTTTTTATAGTGTGGGTAGAGAGGTTGCGGTTTTTGAGTTACCGTATATACTTGAGTATAAGCCGACCCGAATATAAGCCGAGGCCCCTAATTTTACCCCAAAAAACTGGGAAAACGTATTGACTCGAGTATAAGACTAGGGTGGGAAATGCAGCAGCTACTGGTAAATTTCTAAATAAAATTAGATCCTAAAAAAATTATATTAATTGAATATTTATTTACAGTGTGTGTATATAATGAATGCAGTGTGTGCGTATGAGTGCAGTGCGTGTATGAGTGCAGTGCGTGTATGAGTGCAGTGCGTGTGTGAGTGCAGTGCGTGTGTGAGTGCAGTGTGTGTGAGTGCAGTGCGTGTGTGAGTGCAGTGTGTGTGAGTGCAGTGTGTGTGTGAGTGCAGTGCGTGTGTGAGTGCAGTGCGTGTGTGAGTGCAGTGCGTGTGTGAGTGCAGTGCGTGTGTGAGTGCAGTGCGTGTGAGAGTGCAGTGTGTGTGTGAGTGCAGTGTGTGTGTGAGTGCAGTGTGTGTGAGTGCAGTGTGTGTGTGAGTGCAGTGTGTGTGTGTGAGTGCAGTGTGTGTGTGTGAGTGCAGTGTGTGTGTGAGTGCAGTGTGTGTATGAGTGCAGTGTGTGTATGAGTGCAGTGTGTGTATGAGTGCAGTGTGTGTATATGAATGAAGTGTGTGTGATGCAGTGTGTGTTTGTGTATGTGTTGGTGGGGGTGGGCATTTAATATATTATTAATTATTATTTTTTTTAATTTTTTTTATATTATTATTTTTTTTATATTATTATTTATTATTTAATTATTATTTTTTTAATTTTTTTATATTATTATTTTTTTTTGTATTATTATTTATTATTATTATTTTTTTTTTAATTACCGTATATACTCGAGTATAAGCCGAGTTTTTCAGCACATTTTTTGTGCTGAAAAACCGGAACTCGGCTTATACTCGAGTCATAGTCTGTATTATGGCAATTTGCATTGCCATAATACAGACTGGGGGAGAGGGGGGCTGGCAGAGCTGTAACTTACCTTTCCTGCAGCTCCTGTCAGCTCTCTCCTCCTCCGCGCCGTCCGTTCAGCACCTCGGTCAGCTCCCACTGTAAGTCTCGCGAGAGCCGCGGCTCTCGCGAGACTTACAGTGTGAGCTTAAAGAGGGAGCTGCACGGACGGCGCGGAGGAGGAGAGAGCTGACAGGAGCTGCAGGAAAGGTAAGTTACAGCTCTGCCAGCCCCCCTCTCCCCCCACTGAACTACCAATGACACTGGACCACCAGGGAAGGAGCCCCCCTCCCTGGCCAGCTAGCAAGCAGGGAGGGGGGACGAAAATAATAATACAAATATTATTATTAATAATAATAATGAAAAAATATTTAAAAAAATAATAAAAAATAATAATAATAATTAAAAAAAATTATATAACAAAAAAAAATTAGTATTAAAATAATAAAAAAAATAATAAAAATGCCCACCCCCACCAAGGCTCTGCACACAGCATCACACACACAAGCACACTGCACTCATACACACACACTGCATCACACACACACACACACAGCACTGCACTCTTACACACACACTGCACTCATACACACACACTGCACTCACACACACACACTGCACTCACACTGCACTCATACACACACACTGCACTCACACACACACACTGCACTCACACTGCACTCATATACACACACTGCATTCATACACTGCATTCATACACACACACACACTGCACTCATACACACACACCACACTCATACACACACACTGCATTCATACACACTGCATTCATACACACACACCACACTCATACACACACACTGCATTCATACACACTGCACTCATATATACACACTGCACTCATACACACACACACTGCATTCATACACACACTGCAAATAAATATTCAATTAATATAATTTTTTTAGGATCTAATTTTATTTAGAGATTTACCAGTAGCTGCTGCATTTCCCACCCTAGTCTTATACTCGAGTCAATATGTTTTCCCAGTTTTTTGGGGTAAAATTAGGGGCCTCGGCTTATATTCGGGTCGGCTTATACTCGAGTATATACGGTATATTTTTTTTCGTCCCCCCTCCCTGCTTGATACATGGCAGGGAGGGGGGCTCCTTCCCTGGTGGTCCAGTGTCATTGGTAGTTCAGTGGGGGGGAGAGGGGGGCTGGCAGAGCTGTACTTACCTTTCCTGCAGCTCCTGTCAGCTCTCTCCTCCTCCGCGCGGTCTGTGCAGCTCCCTCTGTCAGCTCCCAGTGTAAGTCTTGCGAGAGCCGCAGCTCTCGCGAGACTTACACTGGGAGCTGACCGAGGTGCTGAACGGACGGCGCGGAGGAGGAGAGAGCTGACAGGAGCTGCAGGACAGGTAAGTACAGCTCTGCCAGCCCCCCTCTCCCCCCAGTCTGTATTATGGCAATGTAAATTGCCATAATACAGACTATGACTCGAGTATAAGCTGAGTTGGGGTTTTTCAGCACAAAAAATGTGCTAAAAAACTCGGCTTATACTCGAGTATATACGGTACTTGGCACTTTTTGGTATTTACGTTTAGACTCTGTATTTGTATTTTGAACTTATGTATGTATCAAGTACACAAGTTTTGGCGCGGTGTATTCTTGTTACTCCTGTTTTTATGCTTATCTACTTATAGTACTTTTTCCAGATGTGCTTTTATTTTATTCTATTATCCATTTTTATGTTTTTATACATTATTCCTAGAGATTTTTTTATAACTTTATTTGTTGCCAAATCTATTTACATCCTATCTGGTTTATTTCTTATTCTTATTGTTCATTTATCCCATTATTTTATAGGTCTTCTAAGTTCGCATGTATATTCTTCCCACCGGCTGATCACCATGGCTGTGGTGGCCATTGACATTGTTTATCCTCCATCCCAAAATGACCACCACTGGAGACTGTGTGATCCACAGCAGCTAATGAGATCACCTATCTATAAAACATTCTCAGCCTATTTGCTCAGCTTATTTGATTGATTTTAAACTGACATCTCGATTATCATCTGCGTACATTGGATAAAGAATAGTAGGTGGGGATAATAGCACCCAAGCATCACATACAGAGTGGTTTACCTGCTCCAAACAACTTTAATAAGTTATTTTTCTTTCTATTTTCCTTACACCTACCTATGGAGAGCACTATTGTGTTTTTGTTTTTTTTATTTTTGGATGATCTACATGGTCAGTATCCTGCTGTTGACAGTTACCTGCAAGATACCTATATATAATACGAGTGGGCTTCTATACTGTTTATACTGGAGCTGGTCTTAACTCTATAAAATGTGAGTTGGCAATCACCTATCTGTGTGTCATTTGTGTTTAACTTGAGTTGACATATTACCTTATTCAAATCCTTTTTATCTCTGCTTCCTTTTATATGAGTATACTGCTCCAAATTTAAAAGAAAAGGGTTGCATGCTTTGTAAGCCAAGAAATAACTCATTTTTCAATTTGTCATCACTGGTATATGATATTGTTCTTAATTTTTGTTTATTTTACTACTGTTATTTATTTATAATTATTCTGTGTTTTAGTTATATTTTGTTTTTCACCATAACTACTACCCTTAGCGCTACTTGTTTTCTGATTTTGCATTGTACATTTGTTTGTTTTATAGGGGTTTGAGGGAGTCCCCTAATTTCAGGTGAGATGCTATTATTTTTATCACTGTACAGTTATATGTGTTATCTCTTTTAATCTTGCCAAAGAGCTCTGATCTACCCCTCAGTAGTGATGTCATGAACATAAAATTTTCCGTTCGCGGACGGTGAACGCGAACTTCCGCAAATGTTCGCGAACGGGCGAACCCGGCGAACCGCCATCGACTTCAATAGGCAGGCGAATTTTAAAACCCACAGGGACTCTTTCTGGCCACATTAGTGATGGAAAGGTTGTTTCAAGGGGACTAACACCTGGACTGTGGCATGCCGGAGGGGGATCCATGGCAAAACTCCCATGGAAAATTACATAGTTGATACAGAATCTGGTTTTAATCCATAAAGGGCATAAATCATCTAACATTCCAAAATTGTTTGGAATAACGTGCTTTAAAACATCAGGTATGATGTTGTATCGATCAGGTAGTGTAAGGGTTACGCCCGCTTCACAGTGACAGACCAAACTCCCCGTTTAACGCACCGCAAACAACCGCAAACAGTCCATTTGCACTACCGCAAACTCCCCATTTGCACAAGGTTGGATACCAAGCTAGCCATGTCCCGTTCCTTGTCCTCACTGATGTCATTGAAGGTCTCTTCCTCCACCCAGCCACGTACAACACCAAGGGTCCCCGAAAGGTGACAACAAGCCCCCTGTATTTTTTTTTTTAATGTACACTACACCAGATATGAGTTGCACTGGTGTGACACTGTGCCCTGGCAGGCCCTGAAACGCACACGTGTGAAGGAAACTGACTGCTATTATATTACAGTCAAAAAAGTTTTGTTTTTTTTAAAATGCAAGCTATTGTGACACCAGATATGAGTGGTGGCACTGGGAAAGTGGGCACAGTATACGGTGTGAGCCTGACACACCCGCTGGCAGGCAGGAAACTGCAATTAGATTACACAGGGAAAAAAAGCAGACTGATGTTCTAGCCCTAAAAAGGGCTTTTTGGGGTGCTGTCCTTACAGCAGAGATCAGATGAGTCCTTCAGGACTGTAGTGGACACTGAATACACTAGCCTAGCTATTGATTTCCCTATTAAATCAGCAGCAGCTACACTGTCCCTCCTCTCACTAAGAATGCAGCTTCCGGGGGGGCGGGGCCTAGCTGTCATGGAGGAAAGACTCACTTCGTGTGAGCTCCCTCAATATCTCACTTTAAGCAGCTATCAACATGCGAATTTCACCCCAGAAGGGGATTACCCAGCAATGTTGCTCCTACCTGACTGACCCGACATGCTTAATAGCGGTCAGGTAGATGGTAATCAGTCACACGGGCAAACAAGACAGGAAAGGGTTAAAGATATATTCAGAGTCAAGAACAAAGCCATGGTCAATACCAAAATAAACAAAATAGATCAAGGAACGCACTAAAGGGTACTGACACAGAAACCACGATAGGACAAAGTGGATAGGGCTAGGGAAGTTTAAATATCCTTTAACATTTGATTTGCCCACGTCATGCCTACGCCCCCAAAACGTTCGTGTGTGGGGATGCTGGAATGACATGGGTCAATGGGAGCCTGAATCAACTTTTGGCTCCCACTGCCCCTTTAAGAGCGAGCTCGTTATTCGAGCCGTGCTCCTAGTGACAGGCGGGCCACGTGACCGATCACTGCGGTCAGTGCACGCGGCTCGTGTGGAGGCAGGAGTGATCCAGCCACGCGCGGCTCAAGCTTAGGGGCCTGGTCGGTTCCAGGATAAGGTAAATACAGCCACAACCACTTATCCCAATCACACACCTTTCCGAACGTCTTATCCCATTAAAAGCATATTACCGCGTATTTAATAAAACAGGTAGACCCCCTACTTCATCCAGGTTACCGATCGATTTTTTTATATAGCATTTTATGTTTGTTTGAGACCACCTTAAAAATATGATATCACTAAAAATCATGATCACTATATACTTTCTCTACAAACCTCTAAAACGAACCAAACTACTCATCCATCCGCTATACCACTTTATCCCACCTAGAACTAGTGCCCAGTTAAAATACTTGACTCTTACTTACCCACACTCAGTCATGCCAAACACATTTCACCACTACTCTCACTGAATCCCTCTGACTACGGCTAAATTAATCTTCTACATCAGAACACTACTCTTAAGATTGGGTTGTATCAATGTCTCGGGTCTTTCATTTAGAATGGGGGCAGCTTCGGTCTCCTTCAACACTTCAACACATATTATTAAAAGATTGGGCAGATGGAAATCCTCAGTCTACAACCGATATATTCCTCATCCCGAGAAAGAAATGAGGAAAGCTTTTAAATGTTTGGCTTTGTAAATTTGATGTAATAAGTGTGTTTTTCTTTAATACCTTTTCACCCTCTTTGCATGAACCCGATTTACATATATTACTAATATGTTTCTGAAAATATATATTATATTATTCACTCACTCACTCACTCTCTGGGCCGGCCTAAGACATCATGCTGCCTAGGTTCAACGATAAATGACTCTGGGGATAATGTATAATAAACACAGTTTAGTGGCTATGAAAGGATAATGTATAATAAACACAGGTTACTGGCTATGGGGGATAATGTATAATAAACACAGGTTACTGGCTATGGGGGGATAATGTATAATAAACACAGGTTACTGGCTATAATAAACACATGTTACTGGCTATGGGAGGATAATGTATAATAAACACAGGTTACTGGCTATGGGGGATAATGTATAATAAACACAGGTTACTGGCTATGGGAGGATAATGTATAATAAACACAGGTTATGTCTATGTGGGGATAATGTATAATAAACACAGGTTACTGGCTATGGGGGAATAATGTATAATAAACACAGGTTACTGGCTATTGAGGGATAATGTATAATAAACACAGGCTACTGGCTATGGGAGGATAATGTATAATAAACACAGGTTACTGGCTATGGGAGGATAATGTATAAAAAAACACAGGTTACTGGCTATGGGGAGGATAATGTATTATAAACACAGGTTACTGGCTATGGGGGGATAATGTATAATAAACACAGGTTACTGGCTATGGGGGGATAATGTATAATAAACACTGGCTATGGGGGATAATGTATAATAAACACAGGTTACTGGCTATGGGGAGGATAATGTATAATAAACACAGGTTACTGGCTATGGGAGGATAATGTATAATAAACACAGGTTACTGGCTATGGAGGGATAATGTATAATAAACACTGGCTATGGGGGATAATGTATAATAAACACAGGTTACTGGCTATGGGGAGGATAATGTATAATAAACACAGGTTACTGGTTATGGGAGGATAATGTATAATAAACACAGGCTCCTGGCTACGGGGGGATAATGTATAATAAACACAGGTTACTGGCAATGGGGGGATAATGTATAATAAACACAGGTTACTGGCTATGGGGGATAATGTATAATAAACACAGGTTACTGGCTATGGAGGATAATGTATAATAAACACAAACACAAAAAAAATAATAATACAAAAAAAAATGAATGCAGCTTCAGAATTAATCTAAATTGTATGCTGTCTAGGAGGTGGGAGGGTCTGGGAGGGAGAGTCTGCTGCTGATTGGCTGGAATGTGTCTGCTGACTGTGAGATACAAGCGATGTTCACCAGGACCTATTCACCAGCGAACTGTTCGGGACATCACTACCCCTCAGTGAAACTGTTCTGTGGTTCTATACAACCATGCTAGCAACTTATAATTAAGTTTGTGATGCTTGGAACACATAGAAGTTTGATCAGTAAGTATATTAACCTATACCCCATTGTTGGTCTAAGAGTGTGAATCCCATAGCATGCTCCCATTGAGCAGTATGCTTCATGGGTTCAGCCAGAGCTGTCATCAACAACATTGAATAGAGAACCAAAATTTCCCTAAGTAAGTGTTCCTGAGTTAAGAAAAGTTGCTTGATTGGGGACAGGTCCCTATAAATAAGCTACTTTCCCCACAGGGAAACATAATATGTCTGAAACTGAAAATATTGAAATCTGCTCAGTCCCTATGGGGGTTTATTTGGGAATAAGTAAGGGAGAAGTGTCAAAACATTCGATGTGCACTATTGTCACAAGTAGATCTAGTCTGTTGCCCCAAAATTGCTGATGTCTCTGGAGGAAAGGCTTCCAGCTATCTCCGGGCTGTGTAACATGTGGGTCAATAGGCCCGGTGTCACAGAGAACTGCAATTTTGTCCTAACTTAGAACAAGATCTTCAGAGTTGCCCCATCAAAGGATGTCTCGGGATTTGTTTGTCTTTGAATGGCTTATCTAGCCACACCACTAAAGAAAGCCTTCTGGGCCTTCTCCAGTCCTATCCATAAACTGGGCAAGGCCAGAGCACACTAATACACTATGTGGAGTAGATGAGTGGCCCTTAAATAAGTTTGGATTGAGGGCAAACCAACCCTGTCCATGTGCTTTGGCAAAGTCAATTGTGCTCTTCTCATTCTAGGAGCACATGATTTCCAACTGACTTAGAAATGACTGCATTGAGAGATTCAAAGAATGCTTTACTTAAAACTATCGAGATTGTCTGAAAAATATACAGCAGTTGGCAATCAAAGGCATTATTTCTGCTGAGCCAAGAAACACAAAGGCCCAACCACTGTAATATGTTCACCTTCAAGGTCTGCAGCAAACGGGTGATATTGCCCCCATATGACTGCTCTAACTTGCTCGTGCAAATTGAGGTCTCAAGTGGGCTGCTGCTATGTCCTCCAGAGAAATGTTAAGAACTTCAGACTTACCTGTGTTCAATTTTAAGTTGTAGAGTTATAGCTCCCTAGATTATTGAATAGAGACAAGAGGTCTGTCGATAAAGAACAACATATCGTCCGCATATGCAGATGCTTTATGTAACGATATCTTACCTCTCTCCTCCAGACCCGCGCGGCATGGCTCCAACTTCCGACACTTCCAGGAGGCGGCGTAGCTTGTCGGACGCCGGAATTTCCACACATGTCCTCTCTTATGACGCGATGCATGCGCGTTGATGTCATAACGACTATGCTGCGAAAATTCAAACTATTCCACACTCCCTGACATTTTGGGGGCATGGAGTTAAAGCTACAGACACTCCACTATAAAAGGGCACCTTTTGTCCTTGTTCAATGCCCTATTGTGGTTCATTTCTTGGTTCCCTCTAGTGCTTATTGTTTTCTCCATTTGTCTCTTCGTATTTTGACCCGGCTTGCCTTTTCGACTACTCTCCTCTATGGTATCCCGACTTGGACTGGTTTTCTCATTTCTCCGAATCTCTGTAATCCTTGACTTCAGCTAGTTTGTTCATTATTTCTACTCTCTGGTATTCTCTGTCTCTTGGCTATTTTCCTGGACTATTCTATACGTTGAATCCGGCCATCCTAAGATCCCGTAATACGTCTCCTTGATAGGTTTCACTCTGCGTTTTTGGGTCACTACCGTGACATTACAATAGGGCCATGGACCCTGCAGGTGCTAATCCACATGGGCCGGTTCATGACAACCGCTTAGAGGAATTAGACCACCTTATGGACCAGTTTGCCATGGCTGTGCAAACATTGCTGGCCCGTACCGCTCATCTACAACCAGATGAGCAAATACCTGCCCCAGTACCTAACGTGTGGAATTAGCTGAAGTGTGTTAATCTAGCCATGCTACATCTCCTCTAAGTTATGGGGGTGATCCTAAGGGGTGTCGTGGTTTTTTGAATCAAGTTAGTATTAATTTTGAACTTCATCCCAGAGCATATCTGGCAGACAGAGCTAAAATCGGATATATAATAACCCTCTTAGTAGATAGGGCTTTAGTTTGGGCCAACCCCTTATCGGAGAATGACAATCCCATAGTATTCAATTATGTTGAATTGTGGCTGCCTTTAGGAGGACTTTTGATCCCCCTGAGAGACAAACTAATGCCGCAAAGATCCTCTTACACATGAGACAGGGTTCTCGTTCCCTAGTAGACTATGCTTTAGAGTTCCGTACCTATGCTGCTGAGGTAAAATGGAATGAACAGGCATTTATAGATGTATTTATGAATGGGCTCTCTGACAAGATACTGGATGAGGTAGCTACTAAGGATTTACCCAATGCATTAGAGGACTTAATAACCTACTTAGCCCACATTGACAAACGCCTGAGACGCCTGAGGCAAAATACTAGGGACAGGTAAAGGCGTATTCCGGAATGCTTGGCTTTAACCTTTCCTTCCTCTGAAACAGCCACTGTCACTCCTCCTGAACCTATGCAATTAGGTACTACTCAGTTGTCTGATGCTGAAAAGCAATATCGAAAAAAGGAGGGACTTTGCCTGTACTGTGGAAAGAAAGGCCATTCATGTTTAGCCTGCCCCACTAGACCAGAAAACTCCAGCACCTAAGCCCTCCAGGAGGACAGGCCTTGGGTGTAATGTGTATGTCCTCCTTTAATGAAAAGAAAGGACTCAGGCTTCTACTATCCGTTATTCTAGAATGGGAAGAAAACAGATAGTGCCTTGATTGATTCTGGGGCTGCCGAGAATTTCGTAGATTTAAATTTCGGAAGGAAACATTCTCTCCCATTTACAGCAAGATCCACACCCTTGGCTGTGGAGTTCATAGATGGTAGACCACTGTCCGTTCCTTTTATTACTAGGAAGATGAATCCCCTGATTTTATCCGTAGATACCTTACATAAGGAAATGACAATCCTACAGCAGATAACCTCTCCTACCTTCCCTGTCATTCTTGGTTTTCCCTGGCTTTCCAAGCATAATCCTGCGATAGATTGGGAGAGAAAATAAATAATTAGGTGGGGTAATTCCTGTTTCGAAGGGTGTATGACTCAAGTGAAGCCTGTAGGTTTGCTTAATGTTCCTACTATGGAACCTTTAACGACTCTAATATCAGATGTTTATCTTGATCTTAAGGCAGTCTTTGAACAGAAGGAAGCTGAAAAACTACCACCTCATCGTTCATATGACTGTGCTATCAACCTACTACCTGGTACTATGCCTCCTAGGGGTACTGTGTATCCACTCACAGTTAACGAAAATAGAGTACTAGAAGAATATATTACAGAGAATCTGAGAAAGGGATTTATAACCAATTCTTCTTCACCTGCTGGGTGGGTTTCTTTTTTGTTTCAAAAAAAGAGGGGGATCTACGACCCTATATCGAATACCGGGGTTTAAACAAAATAACCATACGTAACGCCTACCCAAATACCTTTAATAACGGAATTATTTGACAGGTTAAAGGGAGCGTCTATTTTTTACTAAACTAGATTTAAAAGGGGCATATAATCTAGTTAGAATGAAACACGGAGATGGATGGAAAACTGGCTTTAATACTCGTTATGGTCACTACGACTATAGGGTGATGCCCTTTGGCTTGTGTAATGCCCCAGCAGTCTTTCAAGATTTCATGAATGATGTGCTAAGAGATTATCTGCAAGAGTTTGTGATTGTTTACCTAGACAATATCTTAATCTAGTCCAAGAACATCGAGGAACACCGTAATCATTTCAGACAGGTCCTATCTAAACTATTGGAAAATGGACTTTATTGTAAATTTGAAAAATGTCTGTTCGACAAAAACAAGATACACTTTTTTGGATACATATCGGGTTCTGGTTTTCAGATGGAACCTGAGAAACTTGAGGCTATATTAAATTGGCCCCTACCTATTGGTCTAAAAGCCATACAGCGTTTTTTAGGCTTCGCAAACTATAATAGGAAATTCATCAAGGGATTTTTCTCTGTTACTGCTCCCATCACGTCCATGACAAAAATGGGAAGAAACCATCAAAATTGCAGTCCGGAAGCTATGGCTGCCTTTGAGAAGTTAAAGAAAGCCTTTTCCTCAGCAACCATACTAAGACATCTCGATCCTTCTCGTTCTTTCCTACTTGAAGTGGACGCATCTGAAACTGTTATAGGGGCAGTACTATCCCAAAGACCCTCAGATGATCTGCCTTTACATCCTTGCGGTTTTTATTCTAAAAAATTCACCGAAACAGAAAAAAAGGTATGACATAGGGGACAGGGAACTGTTAGCTATAATTTCGTCTCTCAAGGAATGGCGACATGTGTTAGAGGGGTCTGTTATACCAGGTACCATACTTACAATCATAAGAACCTATCATATTTTGGGGAAGCTAAAAGAATGACAGACAAACTGACAGGTTTGTTGGTCCTTATTTTTAACACGTTTTAATTATATAGTGACGTATCGACATGGATCAAAGAATGCTAAGGCCTTGTACCGTCAATTTGAACCACAATCTTCTAACGAGACCCAAAAGTCGTCTATAATACCAGCTGAACACATTGTAGCCGCCATCCAAGCTAAAATCAGTTCTGGCTCACTGGAAGAATTATCCAAACGTCAGCATCAATTCTCCTTACCCATTCACCGGGGTAAATTATATGTGCCTCTTGTTCATAGAGAAAAAGTCTGATCATCCCAGTATCTGATAGCTGATCATCCCAGTATCCATAAAACTGAGTCCCTCCTTGAAAAGCAATTTTGGTGGCCTTCTTACAAAAACTTGTCAGAGATTACGTTCTTGCCTGCAGTATCTGTTTTCTATCAAAACACCTAAGAGATACCCGTGTGGTCTTCTCATGCAATTACCCATTCCTGATAAACCTTGGTCTAGTATTGTCATGGATTTTATAGTCGATCTTCCTACTTCCAAAAACAACAACATCATCATCTTAACTATCATTGATAGGTTCTCTAAAATTATGCATCTTGTTCCCTTGGTCAAACTGCCGTCTTCCTCTGAATTGGCACTGCGTTTATATGGGACGTTGTTCACTTACATGGCATACCGAATGATATAACTTCTGATAGGGGTCCACAATTTATTTCTCGGTTTTGGAAGGCATTCTGTAACCAATTGGGCATACACCTTAATATGTCATCTTCGTATCATCCTCAATCCAATGGTGTTACTGAAAGGTTGAATCAGTCACTTGAACAGTATATTTGTTGCTTTACTTCCGAACATCAAGATGATTGGGTAGAATTACTCCCCTGGGCTGAATTTGTCCACATCATTCAGGTCCACGAGTCTACGCAACACAGTCCCTTTTTTTTTTATCAATTATGGCTTTGATCCTACTACTCTTCCGAGTTCCCTTTCTTCTACTGGAGTGCCAAGTGTTGACAGCACTATTAAAAGTATTAAGGAAACTTGGTTAGGGGTTAAACAAATATTGGTTCAAAGGGGCAAGACACAAAAATGTAATGCGGATAGATCTCGCAGAGCTGCTCCTACTTATGTTGTGGGTGAAAATGTGTGATTTAGTACACGTAACATTAAGTTGAACGTGCCTTCTATGAAACTTGCTCCACGGTATATTGGACCTTCCAAAATACTAAATTGCATTAATCGAGTCTGTTGAAGATACCAAACACCTTCCATGGTTCTCTCCTTAAAGCTCTGGTATGTAATCGATATACTAAAAAACTTTCCAAACCTTCTTCAATACTTGTGGAAGGTCAAAACGAATATGAAGTCAGGTCGATTCTTGACTCCAACTTTCTAGAGGTAAACTGCAGTATCTGATTGATTGGAAAGGATATGGTCCCGAGGAACGGTCATTGGTTGATGCCTCAGATGTCCATGCTCCTCGTTTACTTCGTTCGTATCGCAGACATTGTTCTGATAGGTCTGGTTCTTCCTGCCCAGTGGGTGGTTCTCGGGGAGGGGGGGTACTGTAACGATATCTTACCTCTCTCCTCCGGACCTGTGTGGCACGTGGCCGCATGGCAAAATTCCAGCAAGTTCCCTCTGTACGAGAGATAGAGCAAGCCCAGACGATCATTTCAGCCTTGTTAGGCATCATCAGTGAGGCATAGCTGATATCTCTCCAGGCACCGTGAGCAAGGGGTCCACGTCTGGATTACCCTTTAAACTTATGGAGAGCAAAAAACGAGGTGCAAGAGAATACTGAGAACAGGCAGCAGCTGAAATAGCCTGCCCTTCGGTCGGTCCCTGCTCAGTTCTCAAGCTGGTTTTAGCTCATCTTGTGCCATTATAGAGAAAACATCTCTGAAACATATCAGACTGGTCCCACCCATACAGGCAGTCCAGATCCAAAATGCCAGCAAGTTCCCTCTGCACGAGAGATACAGCAACCCCAGACGATCGTTTCAGCCTTGTTAGGCATCATCAGTGAGGAATAGCTGATATCTCTCTGGGCATCTTATAGTTAGGATAGCCTTAGGTCTATCCCACGCATGCTTAAAATCCTTTACTGTGTTAACCTCTACCACTTCAGCTGGAAGGCTATTCCATGCATCCACTACCCTCTCAGTAAAGTAATACTTGAAATTATTTTTAACCCCTTAAGGACACATGACGTGTGTGACATGTCATGATTCCCTTTTATTCCAGAAGTTTGGTCCTTAAGGGGTTAAACCCTTGCCCCTCTAATTTAAGACTATGTCCTCTTGTTGTGGTAGTTTTTCTTCTTTTAAATATAGTCTCCTCTTTTACTGTGTTGATTATTTATGTATTTAAATGTTTCTATCATATCCCCCCTGTTACAGATATCTTACACTCCAAAAAATGTCTTACACTCCAAAAAATGTTTTGTCTCCTTTTTTTACTGACTGTGCTATTTTCTCTTCTGTGTGTGATTTGGAAGCTCTTATAACTTGCTTTGCCTCTTTCTGTCTAATCTTATAGCTCATTCTGTCTCCCTCACTCTGTTTTTTTTTTATATAATTACTAAATACTAACTTTTAGTTTTTTGTTACTATTTTGGCCACATCTGTGAAGTACCAGAGTGGTTTCTTGAATATTTTGCTTTTACTGACAAGCCTAAGGCAATTTTCAAGCTTGTCTCCATAATACCACTACATTCAGTGCCCGAGAATGTCTCCACAGCATCATTACACTCGGTGCCTGAGCCTGTCTCCACAACACCACTACCCTCAGTGCCTGAGCCTGTCTCCATAACACCACTACCCTCAGTGCTTGAGCTTTTTTCCACAACACCATTACCCTCAGTGCTTGAGCTTGTCTCCATAATACCACTACATTCAGTGCCCGAGAATGTCTCCACAGCATCATTACACTCGGTGCCTGAGCCTGTCTCCACAACACCACTACCCTCAGTGCCTGAGCCTGTCTCCATAACACCACTACCCTCAGTGCTTGAGCTTTTTTCCACAACACCATTACCCTCAGTGCTTGAGCCTGTCTCCATAACACCACTACACTTGGTGCCGGAGCCTGTCTCCACAACACCATTACCCTCAGTGCCTGAGCCTGTCTCCACAACACCACTACCCTCAGTGTGCCTGAGCCTGTCTCCATAACACCATTAAACTCTGAAAGTGCTGAAAATGAATTATGTAGAGCAACAGACAGTAATCCATCTGCCATTCCTAGAATGTCTCTGCGGCAGTGGCTTTCCAGCAGTTCCAGTCTGAGTTTGTTTACCAGATAATTTGCAAATCTCAGACTTCAAAAGTACAATCTCCTGCCGCAAGATAGAGAACTGTCTACAGATTAGACAGCATCCAAATCTCCAAAAAGTAGAACGTGAAACAAATGCATAACAACTATTACACTGAACTAAGTCTGCCATTTTAATGAAGTGAATAATTTAAAACAAACCAATCTAAATATTTTTTTTTGTCCTCCTGTATACCTCAGATGACCTCCAGTTTATCTCCAGAATATCTCCAATCACACACTTTGAAGCAGCACTTGGATATAACAACCAAGCTATATTAGCCAAGTTAATGACCACAACCATTATATAACTCCTAAAAGCACCACCCATTAGGAATGTTTAACACCTGGGTAGGCCTATGCTTATTTGCAAACAATAGCTAATTAACCAACAATCAATAGCAAGCACCTAGCTAGTCAAATCAAATGCCTTACCAATAACCAAAAGAAAATCAAACCTTGTGCAATCAGTAACCTTTTCCTATAGATGAATCTTACCTGTAACAGTAAAAAAGAAAACAGCAAAACCTTAGACAGTTAAGATTCTGTACAACTCTCCAGAATATCTCCAATCACACACTTTGAAGCAGCACTTAGATGTAGCAACCAAGCTATGGAGGGGCAGGGGAAAACAAAGGAGAAAGTGGAGAGCAGAAATAAGGGTGGGGGAGACAATAGAAATAAAAATAGAAAAGAGGGAAGAAAAAGGAGAAAACATAAAACACCCCACTATGAACACGTAGAGGCGGGCACCTTGTTCTTGTTAGTATACTGTGGGCCTCTTATGTCTGATGACATAGCGGTAAAATCATACATTTTCCTTGTGAATCACCTGAGCAAGCCCACCTGAGCCACAATTGCTTTTTGTCCCAGACAATTCCTGCTTCAAATAGTATATAAAAAGAGGCTGAAATGGCCAGTGGTGCTGAGCTCATCTATCGTTCCTTCCTGCACCATGCTCAGTCAGGCCACAGTCCCTATAGAATGTCCTCATTTAACCTTAATAAATAGAATACTATATATCAAACCACAGTCGGGGAAATAGAAGGTATGTAAATGGGATATGGAAGTCAGAATATTTAAAGTACAAGTCAAGGTCAAAATACACAAAAATCAATACAAATAATGCACTCTTAGATAACAAAATAGGAAACCACACCAGGGCACTGATAAATATTTAATTTGAGTTTAAATAGCCTGAGAATGGCTCTGATTGGAATGAACTGGGATCTGTAATAGACTGGACTTTGTATTCTTCCTGACCCTCAACACACTTATAGAGGCAGGATGAACAGTGTGCTTTGTGATGACTCATGGAATACATAAGGAATGCGCATGGCAGGAGGTAGTTCCAGTATATAAGAAGCAGGGTTACATTTCCTGGAGATAACATGAAGACCTTTGCATCTGGGTGCCAATTTCATCATGGACACATTCAAGTTTATGTTAAAGGTTGAAATCCAGACCCTGTCCCAAACGTGATAACATGATGCCATGTTATGTCATTTGTCTGCATGTCTGTTATGGTGGGAGGAAGCCAAAGCCATTGCTCTTTGAACTTCATTCAACCTTTCTCTTCTCTAATATCATTCAGATGGTGATCAAGAGCATGCAGTTCAGTATAACAGAACTTAGAAAGATGTCTACCAAACGTAATGTAGAAGAGACTTTGCCAGGAAGATTAATGTGTAGTGTTATTGCAGGCAAATTCTCCAAACGGGAGGTCAGACCAACTGTCCTTATGGTGAAATATAAAACATTGCAAAAGTACTTCTAATGACTAATTAGCTCTCTCTGTTGCCCCATCTGTTTGAAGATGATATGAATATGAAAATTACAACAGAATGCCAAGTTCAGAATAGAACTTTCTCCAGAATCTGGATATAAACTGTATTCCTCTGTCAGACACAATTCCCTTAGGGAGTCTATGTAACCTGTAGATTTCCTTCATGAAGATTTTGGTTAACTCAGTTGATGTAGGTAACTAAGGTAGAGAAATCACATGGACCATTTTAGAAAAATTATCTACTATCATTAGGTTGGTAGTGTGCCCTTTCGATGGAAGTAACTCTACAATGACGTCCATGGAACCATGGAAGTTCAGGAATAGGAAGTGGTTGTAAGAGTCCACAAAGCAATTGAAATGAGGTTTTAATCATGGCACAATTGATACAAACCTTAATGTATGCTTGTACATCTGAACTCAATGAAGGTCACCAGAATGGTCTGGAAATAGAGGTGTCATGCCTTAACTATGGTATCCTCGTACTTCCTGGTTCCACGGAGCTTAGCCACACCCCTTTATGACACGGTCTCCCTATTTAATCCGACCGCACCAGCTGATCGACGCTGGATTATTGAACTACGTTCCGTACTCACGAACCGGCTACATCGTTGTGAAAGCCCTCTGTTACCGGACCGGACTGGAAGACTTCAAGTTCCCTTCACCTCTCCTCATCCACGACTAAAGCTGAACTCTCTCCTTCCAGGATAACCGCCTCTGAGGAGATCTCGGGAACCAGTGTTCTATGTGCCGGAAGCTAAGTAAAACCTCTGTGATAAGCGTTGCATCTCAAAGCTGTTATTTCCTGTCTCCAAAGTCCTTCGATAAAACAAACCCGTTACAGCTAACTTCAACTCATACTTTATCTCAGTTAGCTGCATCTGTCTTGCTTCAGTTAAAGTCTATGGAACAGCTATTGTAACTTCTTATCACCTAATTAATTAATACTACTAAAGAGACTCTTTCTGATTCAGTGTCTGCTAATTACTACCGTTTACTACTTAAAGCTACAGTGCCTGTAATTGTGGACTTCAGTTATCGTTTATTACTTAAAGCTACAGTGCCTATAATTGTGGACTTCAGTTATCGTTTACTACTTAAAGCTACAGTGCCTATAATTGTGGACTTCAGTTATCGTTTACTACTTAAAGCTACAGTGCCTGTAATTGTGGACTTCAGTTATCGTTTACTACTTAAAGCTACAGTGCCTATAATTGTGGACTTCAGTTATCGTTTACTACTTAAAGCTACAGTGCCTGTAATTGTGGACTTCAGTTATCGTTTATTAATTAAAGCTACAGTACCTGTAATTGGACTTAAAGTCAATACCTTTTACTTTTGATAATAAATATTCAAACTATAAGAAATCTGCAGTTGTGTTCCTTCATAACAAATGTTTAAACGTGACAGAATAATCCAGCCATTGTAATGGATCCAAATACAAAAAGAGAAGTCCTGCGCTTAAGCAGCAAGGACTACAACACACATCAGCCCCAATATATAGTAAAAACCAAAGAAAAGAAAATGTTACTTGCGCTTTCTCCTTAATCCCTATGTATATTTAGACAAATGGAGGTCATTTAGTTGCTCCAATGGCCATTGGAGGGATGCCCGCCTGCCAACGTCAAGGCAGACCCCCCTAAGCGGGTCCTAACACTGACCCTTCAGCCTGCTTCCTTGAGCTTCTGGCAAAGATATCTCTAATGAGACAGAAAGGGGTATTTTTTATATACACCCCTTTACTTATTAACCCTTAATAGGGAACACATGGGATGGGTAGCAGCATTGTAACCAGGCTGTGTGATACAAAGTAAATACAAATACAAAAAGAGAAGTCCTGCGCTTAAGCAGCAAGGACTACAACACACATCAGCCCCAATATATAGTAAAAACCAAAGAAAAGAAAATGTTACTTGCGCTTTCTCCTTAATCCCTATGTATATTTAGACAAATGGAGGTCATTTAGTTGCTCCAATGGCCATTGGAGGGATGCCCGCCTGCCAACGTCAAGGCAGACCCCCCTAAGCGGGTCCTAACACTGACCCTTCAGCCTGCTTCCTTGAGCTTCTGGCAAAGATATCTCTAATGAGACAGCAGATCTTGTAATGGATCTTGTAATGGATCCAGCAGATTTCGATTCCACGATAACTACGCTGAATCAAAGAGTTAATACACTAGCCCAAGGTGTGCAAGACCTGCAAGTTACTAACGAAAGAATTCTCACTTATGTCAAAGACTTACAGACTCATCCTCCTCATACTGTTCTGCACTCACTGAGCGATCCTGCTGTATGTAACCCTGAAAAATTCTATGGTGATCGTTCCAAATATAAGGAGTTTTTTTATTCCTGCAAATTATTGATTGCTTTAAAACCTAGATCTTATCCCACAGAAAGATCTAAGGTTTTCTCAGTTATTTCCTTTCTAAGAGGTGAACCTATGTTCTGGGCCCATACCTTTTTGGACAATGATGACCCCATCTTAGGTTCACTGGATGACTTTCTTGAAGCCATGTCTCTTCTCTATGAAGATCCTAACAAACAAGCTACAGCTGATTTAACAATCAGAACACTACAGCAAAGAAATAGACCCGTTGAAGATTACATTGCTGAGTTTAAAAGATGGGCAGTAGAAACGCAATGGAATGACATCACATTGCGCAACCAATTTCGAATTGGTTTATCTGAAGCTGTAAAAGATGAACTATCTAGAACAAAACTCCCTACTACTTTGAACGCTCTAATACACTTATCAATCAGTATTGACAGAAGATTAAGAGAAAGAAAGGCCGAAAAAGCCCTTTTACATTCTAAAGACCGCAAACCTTTCACTCCCTCAAAAGCTCCAGAAAAGACTTCCTTACCAAGTGAACCTATGGAAATAGGGGTAATAAGAAGTCCTCTCACTCCTGAAGAAAAGAACCGAAGACGTCAATTAAACCTATGCATGTATTGTGCCTCTCAAGATCATTTGGTTTCTGATTGTCCCTTATTAAAACGGACAAAGGCCGGTAGGTAAGCCTATCCCTCTGCGATCTTCAGTGCACTCCCTTCTACACCAACTACTCAGTTCACTCCTATATCTCTTATACTACAGTGGGACAAGGTGAGAATTGTGACTGAAGCTATCATCGATTCTGGTGCAAATGGAGTATTCATCGATTCAACCTTTGTAACAAAGAATAAAATTCCTTGTGTTCGAAAAACCATTTCTGTTCCTATTAAAG
Source organism: Pelobates fuscus (assembly GCF_036172605.1). Classification (NCBI taxonomy): domain Eukaryota; kingdom Metazoa; phylum Chordata; class Amphibia; order Anura; family Pelobatidae; genus Pelobates; species Pelobates fuscus. The sequence continues at coordinate 173,296,934 of NC_086318.1, read as the reverse complement.
TGATTGACGGCTCCCTTATATCCTCGGGACCGATTCTTCATGAAACCATCCCTCTAAAGGTAACCACCAATCATATTCATACTGAAATTCTAGTATTTGATGTTATTCCATCACCTCTCTATTCCGTTGTAATAGGGATCAACTGGTTAAGGAACCACAACCCTCAAATTTCATGGTCTCCTTTCTCTCTCACCTTTAACTCACATTATTGTAAAGAAACATGTTTACAGCAATTTCCTATTCTTCAGATCTCCAAAGAACCAACTATACCTTCTTGTTATTCAGACTTTTCAGACATATTCAGTAAAAAAGAAGCTGAAACGCTCCCACCTCATCGTTCCTACGATTGTCCTGTAGACCTCATACCTGGTGACCCTATGGATAATTCAAAAGTCGATTGTATCATCAACTGGCCTGTTCCCTCTACAGTAAAAGAATTACAGCGATTTCTAGTGTTCGCCAACTTCTACAGAAAATTTATTAAAAACTACTCTGAGATAGCTCACCCACTCAATCAACTTAACAGTAAAAAACATCCCTTCAATTGGAACGAGAAAGCTCAAACTGCCTTCAATGAATTAAAGAGAAAGTTCACAACAGCTCCTGTTCTTCAACTTCCAAATCCTTCATATCTTTATGTCCTTGAAACGGATGCTTCGGAATTTGCAATTGGAGCTGTCCTTTCTCAACACAAAACTCCTCAAGAACCTCTTCATCCTGTCGCCTTCTTCTCACGATCATTATCTCCTGCCGAAAAGAATTATCCTACAGGGGAAAAAGAATTATTAAGTATCAAAGTGGCTTTAGAAACCTGGAGACACCTTCTTGAAGGTGCTCAGAACTCTTTAATCATATATACTGACCATAAAAATCTCGAATATCTTCACTCCAATAAAACACTGTCTGCTCGACAAGTAAGATGGAATCTCTTTTTCTCCCGGTTCAATTTCCAAATAGTCTTTAGACCTGAGTCTAGAAACAAAAAGGCTGATGCCCTTTCCAGGATCCATAAAGACACTAAAATTGAACCTCCTCCGTCTACAGTCATTGGAATCTTATCTTCTCTTATTGACGACATTAAAGATCTCAGTGAAGATGCTCTTGAACTTCCTGAATCAATTAAATTATCCAAGAAAAACGGTCTCTACTATTTTAAAGACCGGATTTACGTACCTCCCTCTTTCAGAATTAAAGTACTCGAATTTATTCATGATTCTCCTCTGGCAGGTCATCCAGGTATAAAAAAGACCCTTGAATTATCTAAAAGATACTATTGGTGGCCTCGTCAAGACCAAACTATTGAATCTTATGTCAAGTCTTGTTCTGAATGCCAAAGATCCAAACATGTCCATCAACAACCATTCGGTCATTTACCGATTCCTGAACGACCTTGGCAATCCATTTCTATGGACTTCATGGTGGAATTACCTCCTTCTCATCATCATACCAGCAGCAAAATGACTCCATCTCTATCCAATTATGGATTTCATCCTTCCTCATTTCCTGCTCAGACAGTTTCTTCATCTAATCTCTCCGATTCGAATCAAAACTCTCATATGTCCTCTTTATTCAAGAAATTACATGAAAATCTAGAATCGGCCTCCTCCAATCAAAAGAAGTTTTTTGATACAAAAAGACAACCTTCACCCTCTTATGAAATCGGTGATCTTGTCTGGCTTTCCTCAAAGAACATCTCTACAAACCGTCCATCAAAGAAGTTAAGTTCCCTTTTTCTTGGTCCTTTTCCAATACTATCGGTCATCAACCGTAATGTTGTTAAATTGAAACTTCCACCTACTTTGAAGCTACATCCTGTTTTTCATGTGTCCTTACTGAAGCCTCATCATCCTGACCCTTTTCAAAGAAATGTCACTACTTCTCCTGATCCCATATTGGTCCAGGGCGAAGAAGAATACGAAATTCAAAGTATACTGGATTCAAGGATCCATCGTGGCTCTTTACAATACCTCATCAGATGGAAAGGATATGGAATTGATGAAGATACATGGGAAAACTCCTCTGTCGTTCATGCTGACAAATTGATTTCCAAGTTCCACAAGCGTTACCCTTCTAAACCAAGTCAATAGCACCCAGAGGTTGCTCATTAAGGAGGGGGTACTGTCATGCCTTAACTATGGTATCCTCGTACTTCCTGGTTCCACGGAGCTTAGCCACACCCCTTTATGACACGGTCTCCCTATTTAATCCGACCGCACCAGCTGATCGACGCTGGATTATTGAACTACGTTCCGTACTCACGAACCGGCTACAACATCGTTGTGAAAGCCCTCTGTTACCGGACCGGACTGGAAGACTTCAAGTTCCCTTCACCTCTCCTCATCCACGACTAAAGCTGAACTCTCTCCTTCCAGGATAACCGCCTCTGAGGAGATCTCGGGAACCAGTGTTCTATGTGCCGGAAGCTAAGTAAAACCTCTGTGATAAGCGTTGCATCTCAAAGCTGTTATTTCCTGTCTCCAAAGTCCTTCGATAAAACAAACCCGTTACAGCTAACTTCAACTCATACTTTATCTCAGTTAGCTGCATCTGTCTTGCTTCAGTTAAAGTCTATGGAACAGCTATTGTAACTTCTTATCACCTAATTCATTAATACTACTAAAGAGACTCTTTCTGATTCAGTGTCTGCTAATTACTACCGTTTACTACTTAAAGCTACAGTGCCTGTAATTGTGGACTTCAGTTATCGTTTATTACTTAAAGCTACAGTGCCTATAATTGTGGACTTCAGTTATCGTTTACTACTTAAAGCTACAGTGCCTATAATTGTGGACTTCAGTTATCGTTTACTACTTAAAGCTACAGTGCCTATAATTGTGGACTTCAGTTATCGTTTACTACTTAAAGCTACAGTGCCTGTAATTGTGGACTTCAGTTATCGTTTACTACTTAAAGCTACAGTGCCTATAATTGTGGACTTCAGTTATCGTTTACTACTTAAAGCTACAGTGCCTGTAATTGTGGACTTCAGTTATCGTTTATTAATTAAAGCTACAGTACCTGTAATTGGACTTAAAGTCAATACCTTTTACTTTTGATAATAAATATTCAAACTATAAGAAATCTGCAGTTGTGTTCCTTCATAACAAATGTTTAAACGTGACAAGAGGACACTGTTTTGACTATGGCTGGATGACCAGCAATTTTTTTTTTTGACATAAAGAGAGCATATCACTTATTTTTGCTTGCAGACCATATAATGTGTCATGAGATTTCTCAACAGGGGTCTCTGTTTGAGCTGCATATATTATTTCTATTAATGAGGAAACCATGGATAGTATGGTAATCACTAGTATACATTCAGGTTTTATAATGGGAGTGATCTATTGTTCATTGTCAGATTCAGTTTTGAATTGTCTAGACAAAGTATCTGCCTTAGTGTTGCTGGAACCTGGTCTATAAGTTGTACTGAAAGCAAGAGAGAAACAAAGACCATTTTGCTTGCCTATACAAACAATATTTATCTCACTTATATATGCCACATTTTTATTATAATTTTTGGTTCCTTAACCCCTTAAGGACCAAACTTATGGAATAAAAGGGAATCATGACATGTCACACATGTCATGTGTCCTTAAGGGGTTAAATTCTTCTATTAAATGTCTCCAGTCTTTTAGGGCAAGATTTATGGCAAACAAGTCCATTACCAATGTCATAGTTGACTTCTGTAGCAGATAATATTATGGAGAAATAGCCACATGATGAAGAGGAGTATCTTGTGTCTTCCTTGGGGAGAAAACAGCCCCTAATCCTGTTTCCTGAGGCATCAGCCTCCATAACAAAGGGTTTAGAAGGTTCAGGGTCAGTGAGTATAGAAGCAGTGGAAAAGAGGGACTTAAGACAATTGAAAGCAGGTATGGCTTCAGGGGAACGATCCTGGGTATTAGCTCCTTTCAGCATGATATTGGTGATGGGAGAAATAACCAAGGAGAAACCTTCAATAATAATTAGTGAATTCAGTTAATTTTTGGATTGCTTTAATGCTTTAACCTGGGCCATTGCAAGGCTGCCTCTAATTTGCAAGGATCAATATTAAAACCATTGGCTGACATGACATAAGCCAAGAACTGTACCTCTGTTTGATTAAATAATGATTCCTATAAATTACAATATAAACCATGATGTAAAAGAGTTCTGAGTACTTTAACATAATTGTGGTGAGTGGACAGATCAGGAGAATAAATTAGTACCGTATATACTCGAGTATAAGTCGACCCGAATAAGTCGAGACTCCTAATTTTACCCCAAATAACTGTGAAAACCTATTGACTCGAGTATAAGACTAGGGTGGGAAATGCAGCAGCTACTGGTAAATTTCTAAATAAAATTAGATCCCCCAAAAATTATATTAATTGAATATTTATTTACAGTGTGTGTATATAATGAATGCAGTGCGTGTGTATGAATGCAGTGTGTGTGTATGAGTGCAGTGTGTGTGTGTATGAATGCAGTGTGTGTGTATGAGTGCAGTGCGTGTATGAGTGCAGTGCGTGTATGAGTGCAGTGTGTGTGTGTGTGATGCAGAGTGTGTTTGTGTATGTGATGCAGAGCCTTGGTGGGGGGTGGGCATGTTTATTAATTTTTTTGTCCATAACATTATTATTATTATTTTAATATTTTTTTATATTTTATAATTATTATTTTAATATTTTTTATATTATTATTATTATTATTATTATTATTATTATTATTATTATTATTATTATTATTATTATGTTATATATGCATATTATATTTTATTTTATTATTTACATTTGTATTTATATTTTTCTGTCCCCCCTCCCTGCTTGTTAGCTGGCATGGGAGGGGGCTCTCATTCCCTGGTGGTCCAGTGGCATTGGTAGTTCAGTGGAGGGGGGCTGGCAGAGAGCGTTTACCTACCTTTCCTGCAGCTCCTGTCAGCTCCCTTCTCTCACCTCCGGTCCGGTCAGTTCCCTCTGCAAGTCTCGTGGTGTGAGTGCCACGCGGAGCTCTGACCCCATGGCACGTATCCCTCATTTCCATATATAAAAAAAAATGTGAAAAATTATATTTACATCCCCGATATCGATAGAGTTACTATACGGCAGCTGCTTGGTACATATCCTGAACATTGCAGCATATCAATGGACGCCGGGCGCTGTAGACTCATGCAGTTAAATAGCCCCACCTCCGTCCTCAGTAAGATTGACACCGACGTGCGTGTGACGTCATGCAGACGCACACACATGTTCTGGGGTCAAAGGCGAGGTACAGCCAATCGGAGCTGAAAGAGGGCTATTTAAGCCCAAATTACCTGATAGTCATTGCCTTGTCGTGGTTTCCACTAGCTTGTCATCTGAGAGTTTGTTCCTGATCATGTTTTTCTGGTATTTTACTCTGGCTTTATTGCGACTTTCCTGATTTCTGGTATACTTGACTTTTGGCTTTCCTCATCGTTGTGTCTCATTCTGTGTCCCTGACCTCAGCAAGTATTCTGACTATTCTCTGGTACGTTAAGTCTGGCTATTCTAAGGTCTGGTAAGACGCTATCTTTAGTTAAAGGGTGTGCTACAATTCTACGTGCTGGATCAACTTTAATCCTGACAGGGATCTTTTATATACTGCTCCATGATCTTATTTTAATGGGGGGGTATACCTGCCCTCTGGCTGACATGTTACCAGTAGTCATAAGGCCTATGAGGTAGTAATGGTTGGCATTGATATTGTTTAACATTAAAGTCTTATTGTGTTATAGTAGGGAAACCAAGAATGATATGACAAGAAGGAAACTTAATAACTGAAAGGAACATTTTCTCTTCATGTAAGACCCTAACAGAAATGTTCAAAGGACAGATCTCATAAGTTATATCAGGTGTCTCAAGAGGTCTACCATCTATGACTTCAACAGCCAAAGCTGTGGATGTCTCCTTAAGCGGCATACGAATGGGTACTGACAAATTTGATATCTATGAGGCTTTCAGCTACTCCAGAGTCAATGAGAGCAGTACAATCTTTATCTTGAGTACCCCAAGATGCAATAACTGAAATAAATAGTCTGTTGTGAGGCATGGTAGAGTTCCCTGATTGTCCTTAGGTGCGAGGGTTTTCTGGACATATAGGGCAGGTTCTACACAAATGTCCCTTTTTACTGGAATATAAACATAACCCTTCATTCCTACGGGACTGTTTATCTGCTTCTGACAATTTCACTGCTCCCAATTGCATAGGCTAGACTCTGTTACAATTGCAGGAACAGAATGGGTCATAGAGAAAGCCTGAGGAACAGAAGGATGTGTGGCTCTGGTGTTCTCTATCTCCCTGAGTCTGTTGTCATGGAATCACTACTAAATATGGGAGGAGGAAATAGGCTTATGGAAGGAGCACTGTGAGCACCAGACAATGCAAGTGATTGCTGAAGTCAGAATAGTCAAACTACAAGCTAAAGTCAAAATACACAAAAATCAATATAAATAATGCACTCTCAGATAACCAAATAACAAATCATGACAGGGCACTGATACATATTTAATTTGGGTTTAAGTTGTGTAAGTGTGTTTCTAATTGGCCAATTGTAGTCACATGGCATTGGAAATAGGGGCTGAACCCATGAAGCCAAAAAAGACTCTTGCATGCAGTGGCCAGTGGCATTCAGATTAATTGACTAATTTAGACCAGCAGTACTGGTGGGGACTTGCCGAAAATGATGATTACAAAACTGCGTTCTAGTCATCTGAAAAAATGCCTTTTTGAAAATAACACAAAATGTGTTATTTTTCTATGTTAATAAATATTATCATTCTTTCACATGCCATATAGAACTACAAATACTTTTCACCGATAAAATACTTGTAATCACAGATTGTACAGATTACTAAAGACATATGCATAGTTTGCATGTCTGCTTTCATTACACAGACTGCACAAACTTTTTATTGAATTAACTTTTAATCCACTTCATTCATAAATATAATGAATTATATGATTTATCTACAATGTATTTTGATTCATTTCAGAAAAAAAAATTAAGCATTCATGTTAATTCTGTAATGCACAATTAAAATAGTAATCTGTTATTGTGTCTAAAAGTGATATGAATAGAATCTTTTCAGGACTTCATGCTTGTAACTTTTAAAGTGCTGACTTTGTGTTTTTCACTTCTTATAATGCACTTTATTTGATTTACAGTAAAACCTTTTTGACATATTTAAGGCACTGAATGGATCTTGAGAATATAAATCATAGTTCAATCAGATCCCATAGGAAAACATGGAAGCTGTATGTTTTGTAAGTTATGATTTGGTATCATTAATCAAAATAACTGCATTTTCTCAAAGGTCCTTTGGTTCATTAGATTTATTGATATTTTATTTAATAATTACTTGTATTATTCTTAAAACAGAAATGCGCTTGAACAAAAAAATTCTATCTGCCAAAGTATGCATTTTTTGCATACTCAGTCAACCACATAAAATAATAATCATATGTTAATAGTAAACTTCTAATGTTTCATAATCGTTATCAACATTGTGTAAATATCCTCTTTATTACAATGTCTAAACATATATTTTGGAAAGATAACCCAATATTTCAGTTTTAAAACAACACTTTCCACATGTATTAAGTTGGATCAACACCAAAAAAGTGTATTGGCTTTATAGAAGCAATAAAGGTTTGCTGTGCTAAATAAAAATAGAAAACTGGTGACACTTCGAAAAAATAATAATAAATGTTTTATACCTTTAAAATATATAATAAAAAGCCTTCCTCACACATAATTCATTTTAACATAATGATTTGTTTTAGAAAATAAATAAATGTTTAGATGTAATGATGCCGATAACTCTAAAAATGTAAGTATGAGATAATGCACCTTGTAGATAACTTAAAGGTTAATCCAATAATCATAAACTAGTGAAAGAATAGCCGGTCAATTATACAGAATAAAAGAAAGGATTAAGGTATAATATAAAGAGATGCCAGGAGTGGATTGTCCAAGTTGGAGATTCAAGAGGCAACATATGTTGACCAGTTGCTGGGATCAATACCTTTTGGTAGAAAGGGAATGGTCAATCAATGAAAGAAACACTGCCGAATAGTCAGCTATAAAATCAATCCACAGGAAGAAGTGGAATAGTCACACTGTGAGTTTGAAGCAATTGAAGTAGGCTGAAAAATGAGTTCAGGATAGGGTCAGAGAGTAGGGAGAGACATGACCATAAAACCAATAACATGAAGTACAATAAAGTACTATGATGCCACTAGATTTTTGCACAGTGAAAACAACGTAGTACAACTGAAAGTAAAACACAGTTAATAGACCAATGCATAATTAAAGGGACACTCCAAACCCCTAAAGAATTTTAGCTTTCTGAAGTGCTTCACGTGTGAAGGGTGTTCTCTTTTTTCATTTGACAAAAGAAGCAGATTTTAACAGAAATTAGCATTTTTATAAATGAACCTTGTTATATCATTCGGTTGTCAATCAGACAACTTGTACTGTTACGGTTACTAAGCTTGAAAGGCACTAAGGGCTAACATATTTTTTAAAATCATCATTTAACTAATATCACCTATTTCTGCAATATTCAGAGGAGTTCTGTCATCAACACAAAGGTGTCAATTTTCTTCTTGAGATGTCCCAAATCAAGTTTCAAATCATGTGTTATGGTCAAATGTTCCCAAAACTATGTGTGCTTGTTTGGTATTTCATTCCAAAACTATGGCATGTTCCTGCCTGTTGTGGCTTTAATAGTCTCCTCTCTTCTGGGAAGATTTTGTCTGTAGGAATTTGTACCCATTCAGCCAAAAGAGCAGAGTTTAGTGGAAGTGTGCTTTTCACCACTACAGCCTACACTTGGCATTGTGCATATTGATATGAGTCTTCAGTATAGCTACAGGCTGATGAAACCTATTTAATGAAACTCCCTAATGCACAGTTCTTGTGTTGATATTGTCTCCAGAGGTAGTTTAACATGATGCAGTGAGTGATGCAACAAATGATACACAAGTCTACCGTACTTCAGCATTTGGCACCACTGCCCTGTGAGTATGCAGTGTCTACCACTTCCTGGTTGCACTTGGAATTGACCGCAGATCGCGTAGGGCAGAAATTTCCCAAACTGACATGTGGCCATGTTGTATATTTGCTCTTCTCAAATCAGAGACAAAAGAATATAAATAAGATAGCCCTGTAACAGTTTCAACTCTCAGGCTTGGCAAAGATAGGCAGTCTTGTTTTGATGACTGAGTAAAGGTACAAATTAAGCTGAGAACTGTGACTGGATGCTCATTTTAGCATGTAACACTTGACTGTTATTGCAAGCCCGACATATATTTCAACTGACTTAAGTGGGCTTATTGACAACGATTCTTTGATGAATGCAACAGTTAAAACTGCTTCTTCCAGTAAAACAGGCCTGGGAGTATGCTACATGGTGACCCAAGCTGTTTTTGTAGTTTGGTAAGTGATACTATAATGAAGCAAAGGAGAGATTTGATTTGTTTTCCTTTGGTTTGCTTGTAGTTTATGGATTTGAGTGTGTAGAATAGGCAGTGCATAAATTTAATAAACGGGTAGAAATCTATCAAGTAAAGACAAATTATTCTTTTGAAATAATAAAATAAGATAACTATGTTAAATTTTTTAAATCAACTAAAAAAAATGTTCAGGCTTTGAAGTGAACCTCATTATATCCACATTGTAAGCCACTGCCAGAAAATGCAATTTTTGTGTGTTCTGCTGATGTGCTGTATAATAGAAGTATAAGTATAGAAAACTGTCTAGTAAATAAAAGTATTCTTTGATTGGGATAGATCTGTCTTTTAAAATGACTAAGGGTGTATCTCTTCAAGTCTTTGAAGTGAGTTTCATTATCATGAAATTGAAACCCACTGCCAAGTTGTAATATTATCAAAGCATTCTTCCAGAAATGATAAAGTGAGAATCTTTTCGTGTTTACTAGTATATCTTAAAGTAAAGCTATTATTATTACCCAACTCATGGCTCGTTTCCAATGGGTTTAGTACTCGCTGTCACAAATCTGTCTAAATCTGTGTTGGTGAGCACTTCTCCTTTGCAGAGATAACCCATCCACCTCACAGGTGTGGCATATCAAGATGCTGATTAGACAGCTTGATTATTGCAAAGGTATGCCTTAGGCTGACCACAATAAAAGGCCAAAATGTATTATTGTGCAGTTTTACTGTATTGGGGGATCCGTGGTGGTCCGAAAACCAGTCTGTATCTGGTGTGACCACCATTTGCCTCACACAGTGCAACACACATCTCCTTTGCACAGAGTTGATCAGCTTGTTGAATGTTGGTCCACTCCTCTTCAATGGCTGTGCAAAGTTGATGTATATAGGCAGGACCTTGAACATGCTGTCGTATACGCCGATCCAGAGCATCCCAAGCATGCTCAATGTGTGACATGTATGGTGAGTATGCTGGCCATGCAAGAACTGGGATGTTTTCAGCTTCCAGGAATTGTGTACAGATCCTTGCAACATCGGGCCGTGCATTATCATGCTGCAACATGAGGTGATGGCCATGGATGAATGGCACAAGAGTGGGCCTCAGGACCTCATCACGCTATCTCTGTGCATTCAATATGCCATTGTTAGGTCCCCTGCCCCCATGCCACTGCCAGTCTGGAGACAGGTCCCGTCTGCAAGTTAGGGGTTCCCTAGTGAATGTTACAGCCATCAATGAAATGCACCTGTGTTTGTTGTCCATAACATATGCCTGCCCTTACCATAATCACACTGCCACCATGAGCCACTCGATCCACAACTTGACATCAGCAAACTGCTCACCGCTCACCCACGTTGTCTGCCATCTGCCCTGTAGAGTGAAAACCGGGATTCATCCGTAAGAAGAACACCTATCCAAAGTGCCATATGCCATTGAATGTGAGCATTTGCCCACTCAAGTCGGTTACGACGATGAACTGCAGTCAGGTCGAGACCCCAATGAGGATGAAGAGCATGCAGATGAGCTTCCCTGAGACGGTTTTTGACAGTTGCAAAAAAGGAGAGGAAAGAGAGCTGTCCAAGAATCATAGAGAAAGAGAGTCTAAAAAAATTAAATAGAACTAAACATACACACAATAATTGACACAGTTACTAGTCAGTATTGCTCCAATAATGGATAACTGGGGCAAAAGAGGTGACTGTTACTCGACACATTGAGTGGATATACAAACGAAAAGACGGTGAACATAACATAAATAGTTGACCAGAAGCTAATATCCCTTGAGGAACGACACCGCGTAGAGAGAAATACAGCGGGGTCCCAAACTGAGTATGGGAGGATATAGCGGTCAATCAGCACGTAGCTGCTCAAAGCAGGGGAAGTGGTACCCGTCTAACCAATCCCCAACTTAAACACTGGAGTATGAAAATTGTCTAGGTAAGAGCTCTAATTAGTGCCTTAATGGGCATCTAATTAATAGAGCTTTAACAGTAATAGCCGGTCTGTGCCAACGTGGGCACCTTAGGAATGTATATGACTCAAGCTGTATACTTGCTTGTGGTTATCCTAGTGAGGTGCCTTGGTGGGCACTTAGCGGTGGCCTAAGCTTGTGGCTATCCTAATCTGTGCCCACGTGGGCACCTCGCAATGTTGGTGACTCACACTGTGCAATGACTCGTGGCTAACTAAATCCGTGCCTTAATAGGCACCTGGCAGATGTTATATGCGGCAGTACAGTTGCTCGTAGCTGTTTTGTTCTATGGCCGAGTGGTCACCTAGAACTGTAGGAGACAGACACTGTGTAATTATTGGTGGCTGACTGAATCTGTGCCTACAAGGGCTCCGCTCTAGGCTGGACTTTAGTCTGTGCCTTCGTGGGCACCTAACAATAATAGAAAGCTAACCACTGTACAATTGTTGGTGGCTAGCTAAATCTGTGCTATTATGGGCTCCGCTGTGCAATTGCTCTGGGCTAGACTTTAGTATGTGCCTTCATGGGCACCTAGCATTGGTAAGAAAAGCTAACCACAAACTAAGTGATCTATGTCTACGTGGGCACCTAACATAGCTGATATAAAGCAGTTATCCAGTAACTATTAGCTATCCTGATCTGTGCCTTCGTGGGCACCTACGTGGTGCAAATGATAATACAGAGTGCTTGTAAACTAAGTAGTCTGTGCCTACATGGGCACCTAGCATTTGCTGATATCAGGAAGCTGTCTAATAACTTGTAGCAATCCTAATCTGTGCCTTCGTGGGCACCTACCAGAGCAGATGAGAATCTAACGTGCTGATAAACTGGTTAAAATAAAACTAAGTAATAGTCTGATGTAATAGAACTATTAGAGGAGATCCAAAGGTCCTTGGTGTTGCAGAGTTAACTGCAGGATAAACGTGTCCGATAGCACGAAGATGGATAGCAGGTAAGTAAACACCGGACCAAAAATGTCGAGCCCCGACGCGCGTTTCGCCGAAGACAGGCTCATCAGGGGGTACCGGCTCTCCAAACAAGGGGAGTTTAAATAGCCCGCCAAGAGTCCTTATTGGGCCAACCAAACACGTGATATAGTCCGCGGTAATTAGCCGCTACGGTGGCCGTGCGCGGTCAAAAAGGGTGAGACAGCGCTGGCCCAGGAGTGTATTATTGTCGTGCTGATTACTACCAGGGCAAGGCACACTGAAGTATAATCCTGGCATGTAAAAAATAATGCATACGGTGGGCAAGGTACATCAAAGTATAATACTGGCATGTAGGGACAGATATATTACAGTGGGATAGGGGGCAGTGGACATTTAAAGGTAAATGATATTTGAGGATAAAGGTTTTATTGCCACTGCTAAATTGTGCATCCCACATATGATCTTTATGATTGTAGCCAGAATTTGAATTAATATAGAGTGTCTGTGTAATTAGGAGATGACTGAAGTATACTTAGATGCCTAGTGCCTAATGGTAATGTGTCACAATGGTTGGTGATCTATCTTTACGGACAGAAGTGTCATTCAATGTGTAAGTTGGTATGTGGTTCAATTAGTTGAAAATGTTAAAGCAATGGAAAATGCAAAAAATGCTAATCAATGAAAGATGAATATAGAGTATGGTATAGTGCTTGTCATCGGTGAATGAATGCAGTGTAGTTAAATTCTTCATTCAATCCTGATGGAGCCAAAGTCTTAAAAAGATAAATCTATTGTGATTCCTTTTGTAACAAGGTTAAGTTGAAATTTCCTTTTCTGGGAGTAGGCAATACTCTTTCTATTGCCTGGAATTTAAGATTTTCAGGTTTGCCATCATGAAAATTGTTAATGTGTCTAGCCACTGGTGTAGGAGTGATGGTGTTATTGATAGAGTTAATGTGCTGTAGAATCCTCCTACGGAACTGCTGGAATGTCTTTCCAATATATTGTGTACCACAACTACATGTTATTAAGTAAATGACACGGGTGGTGCTGCAGTTGACCAATGCGTTAGTGGCTACGGTGATATTCGACTGTGTTGATTGAACAGTCTTGGAAGGTGTAATGTACTGGCATGCTTTACAGTGGCCGCACCTATAGGTCCCTTTTGTGCTGGATAACCAATTGCTGGGTTGAGATGGTGATGACAAGTGGCTATGAACAAGAAGGTCCTGTAAGTTGGTAGGTCTGCGTGCTGTAAGTGGAGGATAGTCGGGAAGGATGTCTTTGAGAAAAGGGTTATGGAGTAAGATGGGCCAGTTGTTGTGGAGTATTTTTGACATCGTATTCCAGCCTTGGTCGAAAGTGGCAATGCACCTAGGTGACTTCGAATCCACTTTTGGTTTAGTTGAAGTAAGGCTTAGATGTCTATTGATACCACTAGCTCTTTGAAAGGCCTGCTTGAGAATACGATTGGGATATCCTAGCATTTTGAATCTAGACCTAAGGAGTTTGCATTCTCTATCATATGTGGAGTCTTCAGAACAATTTCTTCTCGCCCGTAGGTATTGACTAAATGGGATAGACGCTTTTAATTTGAAGGGGTGATGGCTGCCCCAGTGGAGAAGACTATTATTCGAGGTGGATTTACGGAACAATTCAGTTTGAATGGTTCCATCTTCTGTGAGAATGATTTTGAGGTCTAGGAACACCAGTTCGTGATCATCGATCACATGTGTGAGCTTCAAATTGATTTGGTTGTCATTGAGGGTCAGTACGAATTCCTCAAAGGTCTGAATTGGACCCGTCCAAAGGAGCAGCATGTCATCAATGTACCTATGCCAGCTTAAAATGTAGCTGCGAAACCGGTCGAATTTGGACGATGTGACGACATGCTGCTCCCACCATCCTAAAAATAGGTTGGCATATGTGGGTGCGCAAGTTGTCCCCATAGCTGTCCCTGAGATTTGCAGATAATACTGTCCATTAAAGGTAAAGTAATTATGGGTCAGTATAAAGTGCAAGGCGTTGATGAAGAACTTATTTTGAGAGTCGCTGTAGGAAGTGTTTTCCAAGAAATGTTTACAGGCTCTAAGGCCCATCTGATGGGGTATGTTTGTGTACAGGGCAACAACATCCAGACTGGCCAGCATGGTGTATGGAGGAACTGTCATGTCTTGTAACAGTTGCAAGGTGGTCTTAGTGTCCTGGAGGTATGAGGGTAACGTTAATACAATTGGATGTAAGATTTTCTCCATATACTGAGTAAGACGTTCAGTTAAGCAATTGTTCCCTGATACTATGGGTCTCCCTGGTGGTGGGCGGGTACCTTTCTGTACTTTGGGCAGACAATAAAACGTGGCAATTGTCGGGTTCTTGTGAGGTAGTAGGAATTTGAATTCCTCTGGAGTAATAACCTGCTGTGTCTTTGCTTCAGTTAGTAAGGTGTCTAGTTCACTCAAGAATTTGGTAGTTGGGTCCGAGGGGAGAGTCCTATAGCATAAATTGTCATTGAGATGGACCAGACACATGTCAATGTAGTCTTGCCTGTTTAATAGGACGATGTTACCACCCTTGTCTGCTGGTTTGATGATTATGTTCTCAAGTGATTTTAGTTCTTTTAGTGCTAGACGTTCTTGCGAGCTCAAATTATTAGGGACTGGAGCATAATGGGTCGTCATTTCAAATTGGTTGAGGGACATCTCTACAAATAGATCTACATGAGGTGTGTCCTTAAAGTTGGGTGTGAAGCAGCTAGGTGGTTTGAAGTTAGTAAGGGGTCTGAGAGGATCCTGTTCGTCTTGAAGACTGGTCAATATTTTGGAGAGCTCATAGTCCTTCAGAGACAGACCAAGCTCATTAGCCAATTGTTGGTCTTGTTTTGCATACATAATATTTAAGGCGAGTTTCCTACCAAATAGATGTATGTCTTTGGACCAGTTAAAGTTGTTGCGAGTCGGCGTAGGCACAAAGGAAAGTCCTTTGTTGAGGAGAGTGATGTGACGTGTTTGTAATGGAAAGTTTGACAGATTCATGATTCTGTTAGTTGTTAAGTCCTCTGTGTTCGACCCTGGGTTTTGTAAGCCCAACGGTCCCTGTCCCTGAGTCTCCCCCATTGTTGTCGGGGAGGGTCCTGCTCTAAAAAAGTAGCAGATGGTGCAGTGGACTGTGTCGAAGTGTTGTTAGTTTCTAAGGAGATAGGAATGTCCAGAAAGGATACAGATTTGTCAATGTTCCTAAGGATGCTTTTATTTTGATACGATTGAGCACTGAAATCCCTTTTGCGGTCAGTGCTTCTAGATGACGATTTGCGTCTAGTTCTAGAAGATTGATCTTGGTCCGACCAATCGGTCTCCCCAGAGGAGGAGCCACTGTTGTTACTGGGTCTTCTATTATTCTTTCTTTTTTGTCTAAAGATCTCACCGTTGTTAAAATCTTTAAAATCACGTTGGAATTTCTGGTGTTTTTTTAATTTTTAGATGTTGTCTAAAGCTGTTAATGTTAGTCTGCAATCTGTTTTCCATCGGTATATAAAGATTGTCAGACTTGAAGTTTTTTATTGTTATGATTTCATTTTGCAGTTTAGTGTTAGTTTCGTCAAAGATGGTGGTTTCTAATTTGATCAGAAAGTCCATCAACCGAAATGAACAGTCCAATAAGATTGTATTCCATTCATTGAGCTGTGTTTCGGTTTGGATTTTGTTGGGCAAGAGAATGTCTGGGCGTAAACCCCTAGGTACCAGTTTTTGTTGTGAGTATTGTTTCAGACTCGTCAATTCCCAGAAACTTCGAATTTGTTCCTGGTACAATTTTTGGATGGCAAAAAAGGAAGAGTTAATGTCATTAGTTGTGGTGTCATTGTTAGTAAGTGGATTGATCGAAAAGACATTGGTGATCTCATCCTGTCCTAAGTTGGGATCACCCAATTTATCCAATAGGTCAGACATGAGACACAAGCACTTGGGTGGGAGAAATAAACAATTATAGTTAAAGCTATACAGAGATATTGAGGTCTAGGCTTGTATTTCTCTGAAGGGCCAGAAATTGGTATTGAAACCTAAGAAGAAGTATAAATTATAGAGTTGGCCCTGTAGGAGTGATAGAGGAAATAGAAGGACAGCACAGGGGGTAACCCTAAGTGTACAAATGCAAAAAAGGAGAGGAAAGAGAGAGTCTAAAAAAAATTATATTTATTAAATAGAACTAAACATACACACAATAATTGACACAGTTACTAGTCAGTATTGCTCCAATAATGGATAACTGGGGCAAAAGAGGTGACTGTAACTCGACACATTGAGTGGATATACAAACGAAAAGATGGTGAACATAACATAAATAGTTGACCAGAAGCTAATATGCCTTGAGGAACGACACAGCGTAGAGAGAAATACAGCGGGGTCCCAAACCGAGTATGGGAGGATATAGCGGTCAATCAGCACGTAGCTGCTCAAAGCAGGGGAAGTGGTACCCGTCTAACCAATCCCCAACTTAAACACTGGAGTATGAAAATTGTCTAGGTAAGAGCTCTAATTAGTGCCTTAATGGGCATCTAATTAATAGAGCTTTAACAGTAATAGCCGGTCTGTGCCAACGTGGGCACCTTAGGAATGTATATGACTCAAGCTGTATACTTGCTTGTGGTTATCCTAGTGAGGTGCCTTGGTGGGCACTTAGCGGTGTTTATAACCCAAGCTGAAAAATAAGCTTGTGGCTATCTAAATCTGTGCCCACGTGGGCACCTCGCAATGTTGGTGACTCACACTGTGCAATGACTCGTGGCTAACTAAATCCGTGCCTTAATAGGCACCTGGCAGATGTTATATGCGGCAGTACAGTTGCTCGTAGCTGTTTTGTTCTATGGCCGAGTGGTCACCTAGAACTGTAGGAACTTCCCGCGGTCACTGCCCGCCTTCCTGTCTGAACAGTCGGACGAGCCGCGCGCGGCTCGTGCAGCCGCAGGACCGCGCGCGGCTTGAAGAGAGGACCGCGTCCGGCCCCCGGATAAGGTAAGTACCGCTACAGTACCCCCCCCTGAGGACACGCCCTCCGGGCGGGCAGGACCAGGCCTGGCAGGAAAACGCGAATGGAAAGAACGTACAAGGCGGGGAGCATGAACAGCATCCGCAGAAATCCAACTGCGCTCCTCAGGCCCATAACCCTTCCAATGTACCAAGTACTGAAGCCGACCCCTAAGAAAACGAGAGTCAATAACAGCAGATACTTCGAACTCCTCATGACCCTCCACAGAGACAGGAGGGGGAGGGGGAGTATGCCGGGTATAGCGGTTGCGTACGTAAGGCTTCAACAAAGAGGTGTGAAATACATTGGGTATACGCAGATTCTTAGGCAGACCCAAGGCATAAGAAACGGGATTAACCTTATGTATAATGCGATAAGGACCAATGAAGCGGGGAGCCAATTTCATAGAAGGCACCCGGAGGCGAATATTCCGTGTGGAAAGCAAAACCCTGTCCCCCACAACATAGGAAGGAGCCGCTCTGCGATGCTTGTCAGCCTGAGCCTTCTGGCGGGCAGCAGAGTCCACCAAAGAACGCTGAACCTGCTCCCAAGTACTACGCAAACCAGCCAAATGCTCATCCAGAACTGGCATGCCCTGAGAGGAGAATGCAGCCGGAAGAACAACGGGATGCTGGCCATAGACAACGTAAAAAGGGCTTTTGCCGGAAGAATCATGAGTGGCATTATTCCGAGCAAATTCAGCCCAAGGAAGCAGGTCAGACCAATTGTCCTGATGGTGAGACACAAAACAACGGAGGTACTGCTCAAGAGACTGGTTGGCACGTTCAGCAGCTCCATTAGACTGGGGATGGTAAGCGGAAGAAAATGAGAGGGAAATACCCATCTCCGAACAAAAGGCTTTCCAGAACCTGGAAATAAATTGGCGACCCCTATCGGATACAATAGATAAGGGAATACCATGTAATCGAAACACTTCTCTAGCGAAGATAAGAGCCAATTCCTTGGAAGTGGGCAACTTGCGAAGAGACACAAAGTGAGCCATTTTGGAAAACCGATCTACTATCATTAGGATGACCGTGTTACCATTCGAAGGGGGTAATTCAACAATAAAATCCATTGATAGATTAGACCAAGGTCTCTCGGGAACGGGCAACGGATGCAACAGCCCACAAGGAACTCTACGAGAGGTTTTCATACATGCACAAGTAGTACAAGCACTTATATAGTCAGTAACATCCTTACGTAAGGTATCCCACCAGAAATACCGAGAAACGGCTGACACTGTTTTGGAAATACCAGGATGTCCAGCAGTCTTAGTATCATGATAAAGTGACAGAATATCCCGTCTCTCGGGAATGTCAACGAACAATTTATCATTAGGCCTCTCGCTGGGTGCCATGCCTTGTTTCGCTTGTATGGCCTGCAAGAGGGACGAGGAAATAGACAATATAGTAGTTGCTATTATCCTGTCTGGGGGAATGACAGGAGTGACATCAATCTCCTGTTTGTCAATAGTCTCGAATTGTCTGGACAGAGCGTCCGCTTTGGTGTTCCGGTCACCTGGCCTATAGGTGATTATATAATTAAAATGAGACAAGAACAGTGACCACCTAGCCTGCCTTGAAGACAATCTTTTAGCTTCGCTAAGGTAGGATAGGTTCTTGTGATCTGTAAATATGAGAATAGGATCCTTAGTTCCTTCTAGCAAATGTCTCCATTCTTTGAGTGCTAAAATGATAGCAAGGAGTTCGCGATTACCCACATCATAATTCCTCTCTGCCTTGGACATTTGTTTAGAAAAGAAGCCACAAGGATGCAATGGCTTGTCAGGAGACTCTCTTTGGGATAAGACAGCACCTACCCCTATATCGGAAGCATCAACCTCAAGTATATATGGCAATGAGGGGACAGGATGCTGTAAAATAGGGGCAGAGGCGAACGTAGTTTTAAGAAAGTCAAAAGCCTGAAGTGCCTCAGTAGACCAGACACGTGTATTGCCATCCTTTTTAGTCATACGAGTAATAGGCGCTACTATAGACGAAAAACCTTTGATAAAACGTCTATAATAATTAGAGAAACCCAGAAAACGCTGGATGGCTTTCAGACCTTGCGGCAGAGGCCATTCTATGACTGCAGCGAGCTTCTGGGGATCCATCCGAAAACCCTCGGCGGAAATCAAATACCCTAAAAACTGGACCTCGGACTGGTCGAATAGACATTTTTCTAATTTGCAATAAAGACCATTAGCAAGAAGGGTCTTCAGAACTGTTGTAACATGTCTGTGATGAGCGTGAATGTCAGTAGAATATATTAAAATGTCATCCAAGTACACAATAACAAATGAGTGAATAAAGTCCCTTAAGACATCATTAATAAATTCTTGGAACACTGCTGGGGCATTGCAAAGCCCAAATGGCATGACGGTATACTCATAATGACCTGACCGAGTGTTAAAGGCTGTCTTCCATTCGTGGTCCTTTTTAATACGTATCAAATTGTATGCTCCTCTAAGATCTAATTTGGTGAATACCGTAGCATGTTTGAGCCTGTCAAACAATTCTGTTATTAGAGGTATAGGGTAAGCATTTTTGATGGTGATCTTGTTAAGACCTCTATAATCAATGCAAGGTCTTAAATCACCTTCTTTCTTTGATACAAAGAAGAACCCCGCTCCAGCCGGAGAGGAGGATCTTCTAATAAATCCCTTGTCTAATGACTCTTTAATGTACTCCTCCATGACACGGTTTTCTTGAACCGATAGGGGGTACACCCTGCCCTTAGGAGGTATAGTACCAGGCAACAAATCAATAGCACAATCGTAGGGTCTGTGAGGCGGTAATTTGTCAGCCTCTCTTTTATCAAAGACAGTCTTTAAAGTTAAATACTGAGAGGGTATTGTCGTAGATAAAGGAGGAACAGTAGGAACGTTAATAGAATTCACAGGCGTGACTTCAATAGTACATGACTCATGGCAGGCTTCACTCCATGATTTTATCTGCCCTGTCTCCCAGTCAAAAATGGGATTGTGGGCACGTAACCATGGATACCCTAACACCAACTGTGAAGAGGGAGAGGTGATGACCTGGAACCGAATGGTTTCATAGTGTATAACCCCTGTGTACATGTGTAGCGGTGCAGTCTCGTGAGTAACAACAGGAGATATCAATGGTCTACCATCTATGGCCTCAACGGCCAAGGGTATCTCCTTCTCTCTGATGGGAATATTGTTTCTCTTTACAAAACCAGAGTCTATAAAGTTCTCGGCTGCCCCAGAATCAACCAGGGCGTCTATGTTTTCAACTATACAACTCTCTCCCATATGTAAAGAAACAGGGAGAAGCAGTCGGTTAGGAGGCAATGTAGGAGACTTAGAAATCACACCCAAGGCCAGTCCCCTAAGGTCTTAGGTGCGAGAGTTTTCCGGGAGCAGAGGACACTCCTTTACCATATGGTCTCTCTTACCACAATATAGGCAGAGTCCCTCCCTTCTCCTATGTAATTTCTCAGTATCTGAGAGTTTGGCAACCCCTAATTGCATAGGTTCCTCTTCAGATACTTTAACACTCTCCGGTATATTAACTCTGGGTTGAATAGGTGTAACAAAACGTCTATTCCTGTTCTTAGTATAGAGCCTGTCACGAATCCTATTATCTATATCGATGAGGTAGTCAATAAGGTCCTCTAAGGCAATAGGAAGCTCCTTAGCTGCTACCTCATCCAATATAGAGTCTGATAAACCTTCCATGAAGGCCGTAGTTAACCCATTATTGGTCCAATCGACCTGTGAGGCAAGGGTACGAAACTGTATAGCGTAATCAGCCACAGACCTAGAACCCTGTTTAACCCTCATTAATGCTCTAGCGGCATTCTTAGACCTTTTCATAGTATCAAAAGTTCTGCGAAAAGCTGTTAGGAAACTGTGAAAGTTATGCACCATAGGTCCATTAGCCTCCCAAATAGGGTTTGCCCATTCAAGTGCTTTGTCGGTAAGTTGGTGCATAAAGAACCCAACTTTAGACCTCTCTGTGGGAAATGAACGTGGATACATTTCAAAATGAAACTCTATTTGGTTAATGAACCCTCTGCATGTCTTAGAATCCCCTCCATACCTAGGAGGAGGCGTTAAATGTGCTGTAGCGTTAGGCATAGTCGATACTTCAGGAAGCAGGGGTGCAGGAGGGTTAGGTGCGGTTGCTGGAATGGTTCTAGCTAAGAGCGTCTGGAGAGCCTGAGCTATTTGATCCATACGGTGATCCTGCTCTACAAATCTAGCCTCATGGGTCGCCATCTGTTGAGCTAAATCTGCGGGGTCCATGGCCCTATCGTAATGTAACGAGTATATACCCCTACACGCAGGATCCAGCCTAACAGAAGACAGTACAGAGGAGAGATACGTCTACCGGACCTTAGAGTGGCCGGACTCGACGTAATAGGATAAGACAGAGTCAGGAACGATCCGAGGTCAAGGGCACAAAGAGACAGCGTAAACGAAAACTAGCCGGGGACTGGTACACAGGAATCAGCAAGCCGGCAAACAGTACAGAATAGGATAAAGCGAAAACGAAGTCAGAATACAAAGCCAAGGTCAAATACGGAGAAACACAACTGAACACAACAAGCACTAAAGGGAACTGTAGCAGAAACCACGATAGGGCAAGGAACTAAGGGAAAAGGGTAAGTATAAGTAGCCTTCAAACTAATGTGATTGGCTCCTGTCACTTCCACTCCCCCAACAGGTAAGTGTATGGGGTGATTGGCATGACAGGAGCCAATGGGAGCCTTTTTGCAATTTAGGCTCCCACTGTCTCTTTAAGAGCGCGCCCGAGATTCGCGGCGCGCTCTTAGCTGCAGGCGGGACACGTGACCGCTTCCCGCGGTCACTGCCCGCCTTCCTGTCTGAACAGTCGGACGAGCCGCGCGCGGCTCGTGCAGCCGCAGGACCGCGCGCGGCTTGAAGAGAGGACCGCGTCCGGCCCCCGGATAAGGTAAGTACCGCTACAAGGAGACAGACACTGTGTAATTATTGGTGGCTGACTGAATCTGTGCCTACAAGGGCTCCGCTCTAGGCTGGACTTTAGTCTGTGCCTTCGTGGGCACCTAACAATAATAGAAAGCTAACCACTGTACAATTGTTGGTGGCTAGCTATATCTGTGCTATTATGGGCTCCGCTGTGCAATTGCTCTGGGCTAGACTTTAGTATGTGCCTTCATGGGCACCTAGCATTGGTAAGAAAAGCTAACCACAAACTAAGTGATCTATGTCTACGTGGGCACCTAACATAGCTGATATAAAGCAGTTATCCAGTAACTATTAGCTATCCTGATCTGTGCCTTCGTGGGCACCTACGTGGTGCAAATGATAATATAGCGTGCTTGTAAACTAAGTAGTCTGTGCCTACATAGGCACCTAGCATTTGCTGATATCAGGAAGCTGTCTAATAACTTGTAGCAATCCTAATCTGTGCCTTCGTGGGCACCTACCAGAGCAGATGAGAATCTAACGTGCTGATAAACTGGTTAAAATAAAACTAAGTAATAGTCTAATGTAATAGAACTATTAGAGGAGATCCAAAGGTCCTTGGTGTTCCAGAGTTAACTGCAGGATAAACGTGTCTGATAGCACGAAGATGGATAGCAGGTAAGTAAACACCGGACCAAAAATGTCGAGCCCCGACGCGCGTTTCGCCGAAGACAGGCTCATCAGGGGGTACCGCTCTCCAAACAAGGTGAGTTTAAATAGCCCGCCAAGAGTCCTTATTGGGCCAACCAAACACGTGATATAGTCCGCGGTAATTAGCCGCTACGGTGGCCGTGCGCGGTCAAAAAGGGTGAGACAGCGCTGGCCCAGGAGTGTATAATTGTCGTGCTGATTACTACCAGGGCAAGGCACACTGAAGTATAATCCTGGCATGTAAAAAATAATGCATACGGTGGGCAAGGTACATCAAAGTATAATACTGGCATGTAGGGACAGATATATTACAGTGGGATAGGGGGCAGTGGACATTTAAAGGTAAATGATATTTGAGGATAAAGGTTTTATTGCCACTGCTAAATTGTGCATCCCACATATGATCTTTATGATTGTAGCCAGAATTTGAATTAATATAGAGTGTCTGTGTAATTAGGAGATGACTGAAGTATACTTAGATGCCTAGTGCCTAATGGTAATGTGTCACAATGGTTGGTGATCTATCTTTACGGACAGAAGTGTCATTCAATGTGTAAGTTGGTATGTGGTTCAATTAGTTGAAAATGTTAAAGCAATGGAAAATGCAAAAAATGCTAATCAATGAAAGATGAATATAGAGTATGGTATAGTGCTTGTCATCGGTGAATGAATGCAGTGTAGTTAAATTCTTCATTCAATCCTGATGGAGCCAAAGTCTTAAAAAGATAAATCCATTTTGATTCCTTTTGTAACAAGGTTAAGTTGAAATTTCCTTTTCTGGGAGTAGGCAATACTCTTTCTATTGCCTGGAATTTAAGATTTTCAGGTTTGCCATCATGAAAATTGTTAATGTGTCTAGCCACTGGTGTAGGAGTGATGGTGTTATTGATAGAGTTAATGTGCTGTAGAATCCTCCTACGGAACTGCTGGAATGTCTTTCCAATATATTGTGTACCACAACTACATGTTATTAAGTAAATGACACGGGTGGTGCTGCAGTTGACCAATGCGTTAGTGGCTACGGTGATATTCGACTGTGTTGATTGAACAGTCTTGGAAGGTGTAATGTACTGGCATGCTTTACAGTGGCCGCACCTATAGGTCCCTTTTGTGCTGGATAACCAATTGCTGGGTTGAGATGGTGATGACAAGTGGCTATGAACAAGAAGGTCCTGTAAGTTGGTAGGTCTGCGTGCTGTAAGTGGAGGATAGTCGGGAAGGATGTCTTTGAGAAAAGGGTTATGGAGTAAGATGGGCCAGTTGTTGTGGAATATTTTTGACATCGTATTTGACAGTTTTTTGACAGTTTGTGCAGAAATTCTTTGGTTATTTGGAAATTCTTTGTTGCGGCATCTGTCTGGGTGGCTGGTCTCAGATGATCTTGGAGGTGAAGATGCTGCATGTGGATGTCATGGGCTGGTGTAGTTACACGTGGTCTGTGGTTGTGTGGCTGGTTGGATGTACTGCCAAATTCTCTGAAACACATTTGGAGACAGCTTATGAAATGAACATTCAAATCACGGGCAACAGCTCTGGTGGACATTCCTGCAGTCAGCATGCCAATTGCACACTCCCTCAAAACTTGCAATATCTGTGGCATTGTGCTGTTTGATAAAACTGCACATTTTAGAGTGGCCTTTTATTGTGGCCAGCCTAAGGCACACCTTTGCAATAATCATGCTGTCTACTCAGCATCTTGATATGTCACATCTGTGAGGTGGATGGATAATCTCATATACATAATTACATAAATAATTTCATAAATATACCCGTAGACTTCAAATATATAAATATGTATGTATATTTAAATTCTATGTGCATATTTATGCCATATTTTTACATAATTAAATAATTTTATTGATTGCAGTTTGAGGGACCTGCCTGACAACCCAGGCCGAAAGTCCAGAGAATTTTATTTGCCAGCACTTTATTTAACCCTGTAACTTTACATGACACCCTAAAACCTGTACATGGGGGGTACACAAATATTGGTGTTTCAAAACAGTAAAACCTATCACAGCGATGATATTGACAGTGAAAGTGAATTATTTTCAATTTTTTACACACAAACGGCACTTTCACTGATGATATCATTGTTGTGATACGTTTGACTGTTTTGAAACACTAATATTTGTGTTCAGCAAAGTATAACAGTACCCCCCCATGTACAGGTTTTATAGTGTTTTTGAAAGTTACAGGATCAAATATAACACAGGAAAGATTCACCTAATCCACAATATAGTGGACGAAGTAAAAACTGGAAAAATATAATCAGTATCCTGAGGTAAATGGGATCACAGTCCACTCTGCATGCACCAATACATACACAAACCATATATATCCCCAGTGCAAGTGAGATATAATAGCCGTGTAATGCTACTCTTCTACCTAGTATAGATATAATGGATAACCATTGGATTATCCAGACAGGTGCTTAAAATATTAATATACAAGCTTTATTAATTAGGCTTATTTGTAGCACTTTTGATAACCCTTTGTAGATAAGTAGTGCACTGGAAAATAAACCAGTGTACCGAGGTAGACAAGGGGTTAAACCATAGTATTAGTGTTAGACATAGGCGTGCGCAGCCCATTGCATTAGGGTGTGCACCCTAAAGCACAAGCACACGCGGCGTGTATATATATATATATATATATATATATATATATATATATATATATATATATATATATACACACACACACACACAAAGCTGTGTGTGTGCTGTGTGAGGGTGCTGTTAGTGCGATGTGTGTGTGAGGGTGCTGGTAGTGTACTATGTGGGTGAGGGTGTTTGTGTGTGCGTGCTTGTGAGGGTGCTGTGAATGTACTGTGTGTCAGGGTGCTGTTTGTGTGTGTGTGTGCACTTGTGAGGGTGCTGTAAATGTACTGTGTGTGAGGGTGCTGTTTGTGTGTGAGGGTACTGGTAGTGTGCTGTGTGTGTGTTTGTTAGGGTCCTGTTTGTGTTTGTGAGGGTGCTGTTTGTGTAATGAGTGTGAGAGTGCTTTGTGTTTGTGAGGCTGCTGTGTGTGTTGGTGCTGTGTATGTGTGTTGGTGCTGTGTATGTGTGTGGGTGATGTGTATGTCTGTGGGTGCTGTATGTGTGTGGGTGCTGTATGTGTGTGGGTGCTGTATGTGTGTAGGTGCTGTATGTGTGTAGGTGCTGTGTATGTGTTTTGGTGCTGTGTATTTGTATAGGTGCTGTGTATGTGTGTGGGTGCTGTATGTGTGTGGGTGCTGTATGTGTGTAGGTGCTGTATGTGTGTGGGTGCTGTGTATGTGTGTGAGTGCTGTGTATGTGTGTGGGTGCTGTGTATGTCTGTGAGTGCTGTGTATGTCTGTGAGTGCTGTGTATGTCTGTGGGTGCTGTGTATGTCTGTGGGTGCTGTGTATGTCTGTGGGTGCTGTGTATGTCTATGGGTGCTGTGTATGTCTATGGGTGCTGTGTATGTCTGTGGGTGCTGTGTATGTGTGTGGGTGCTGTGTATGTATGTGGGTGCTGTGTATGTATGTGGGTGCTGTGTATGTCTGTGGGTGCTGTGTATGTGTGTGTGTGCTGTGTATGTGTGTGTGTGCTGTGTATGTCTGTGGGTGCTGTGTATGTGTGTGTGTGCTGTGTATGTCTATGGGTGCTGTGTATGTGTGTGTGTGCTGTATGTGTGTTGGTGCTGTGTGTATGTGTGTGTGTGGGTGATTGTGGGGGGTGGAGGTGGGGGTACATTACTTAATATCCCCCCTCCCTTCTTACTTTATGTAGGGAGGGGGGATCTTTCCTTGCTGCTTTCCCTGGTGGTCCAGTGGAGGTGGGGGCAGATCAGTTATCCCCCCTCCCTTCTTACCTTATGCCTGGGAGGGGGGATCCTGCGGCTGCCATCCATCCCTGGTGGTCCAGTGGAGAGTGAACTCTAGCCCCGCAGGGCTAGAGTTCACTCACGCGAGATCTGAGCGTTGCCGCGGCAACGCTCAGATCTCGCGAGAGGAACCCGGCGGAGCTGCTGGCAAGAGCTCCGCCGGTCCCTCTCCTGCCTCCCTCCCTGCATGTGAGCCGGGGAGGGGAGGCTGAGAGCAGAGCCGGCGCTATCCGAGCGCCGGCTCTGCATGAGCCGGCAGGGGAGATCCTGAGATCTCCCCTGCCGGTCTCAATACATAGCGCGTGCCGCGGGGATTAGGGTGTGCCCAGGCACACCCGGCACACCCCGTGCGCACGCCTATGGTGTTAGAACTAGGTAGACTAGAGGTTAAACCATAGTTCTGTCCGAATAAAGCAGCAAGTCAATAGTACCTTTGTTAGCTCTTGGTAGGTAAATGGTGCACTGGAAAAGTATATCCGTGCACCCAGGTAAACAAGGGGTTAAACGATGGTCTAAGTGTTAAGTAACACAGATTGACTAAAGGTTAGACCATAGTACTATCCAAGTGAACCATGAATAAACATAGATTGGGTAATGGAATACTATAGTATATTCAGCTGCAACCTAAAATATCCACACAAAAATAAAAATAAAAAAAAGTACAATGTACAGGAAAGTGATATAGGAAAATAGGTCAAGCATAAGACAGTATAGTGTAGTAAAGCCCCTCTCCCTGTTAAACTGACTGGATATGTAGAGGAGTAAAAGAATAAAGGAGTAAAAAAATAAATAAAAAAAAAACTAGTGAGAGTGAGACATGTCTATAAATCAGACTACAGTGCATAGTGATAAGTGCCCTAAATGTATTTAGGGCACTTACTCCTCTACCTATCCAGTTAGTTTAACAGGGAGAGAGGCTTTACTACACTTTACTGTTTTATGCTTGACCTATTTCCTATATCACTTTCCTGTACATTGTACTTTTGTATTTATTTTTTTGAGATATTTCAGGTTGCAGCTGAATCAGCTGAATATACTAGTATACTTTTTCAATCCACTTTATTGTGGATTAGGTGAATCTTTCCTGTGTTGTTGTTGTTGTTGTTGTTGTTGTTGTTGTTGTTGTTGTTGTTGTTGTTGTTGTTGTTGTTGTTGTTGTTGTTGTTGTTGTTGTTGTTGTTGTTGTTGTTGTTGTTGTTGTTGTTGTTGTTGTAGTTGTTCTTCTTCTTCTTCTTCTTCTTCTTCTTCTTCTTCTTCTTCTTCTTCTTCTTCTTCTTCTTCTTCTTCTTCTTCTTCTTCTTCTTCTTCTTCTTCTTCTTCTTCTTCTTCTTCTTCTTCTTCTTCTTATTATTATTATTATTAAGCCCTTTGGACACTACTGGAGTGTCTACACCGGTGTATAGATCATAAGAAGTAAACTCTTGGGTATCCTATTCTTTTGATTAGCTGTAGGTTGAAATATAAGGCTTGATTTTCTATTTTTTCACATTCAAATTTGCCAGATTGGCTATGTTGCCTTTGAGAGTGTATGGTAGTCCAGGAATGAGAATTACCCCCATGATGGCATACCGTTTGCAAAAGAACACAACCCAAGGTATTGCATAATTGTTTTTTGCATTTTAACACACAAACAAATATAAATGCTAACTTTGGCCAGTGTTTGTGACTAAATGGCTACTGGACTGGATATACCCCATATTGAATACCCTGGTTTGTCTACTTTAACCACCTTCCCGACCGCGGATGTATCAGGTAAATCCGACAAAAAACGGTCCATAATGACCTCGGACGTACCTGATATGTTTGCAGCTATTTTGAGCGCTGGAAGCTCTGATAGTATTGCAATAGACAAAATACAAAAGTATACGGTGAAAAAATAATCTGCACTCTGGTGCTACAATCACCCTAGTGGGCCACAATAAACCACTAGAAAGAACACGATTAGTAAAATAGAGAATGATGGTGAGAGCACTCAAATTGAAAGACAGATAAAAAATCAGATAATATTACCCACTTGTATGATACACTAAAAGGGAGAGAAAACACAACATAGGGTAATAACGTCAGATTAAAATAAACTTAGAACAAAGGAGGCAAATTGCACTCACAAACAGGGGGCCAATTAGAAGCTGGCCCAAGCTACACGCCTTGAACAGAAGAAATCTCCCAGAGACTGGAACAGGGACGAATTGTAGAGGGTGTCTTCCCAGGGTAAGTGCAACACACAGGAACGCAGGTTGTAGATTGCACACCAAATTTAATATAAATTACAAACAAAATAGACGAAATAATTAAAACGGAAAGTTCCATAAAACTTGCAGTAAATGTCCCAAAAACGTCCTCCGGGTCCACCTTACGCGTTTCGGCACAAAGCCTTCATCAGAGGTGCTATCTTCTGTTCTGTCACATAGTCCTTTATAAGTCCTATTCTTGGCGCCGTTTTCGCCGGTCA
The DNA here is from genome assembly GCF_036172605.1 of Pelobates fuscus. Taxonomy (NCBI): domain Eukaryota; kingdom Metazoa; phylum Chordata; class Amphibia; order Anura; family Pelobatidae; genus Pelobates; species Pelobates fuscus. The sequence goes on along the minus strand of NC_086318.1, from coordinate 173,267,627 downwards.
TCTGCATTTCTCTTCCGGGTTCCGGCGTCAGGACGTCCTGCGTCATCACGTCCTGACGCTGCTGCTGGTTTCGGCGAGAAGGACGTGTAGGAAACGTCCTCCATTAAAATCAATACAATTACAACTAAAACATCCCTCAATTTATAAAAAAAGTCCCTCAAACTTCAAAATAATGCAGGGGGGGGGGAAGAGAAAGGGACATATATACAAAAAATTATTACATACAGCTTACGTTAAAAATGAATATAATATATATATTACTAATGAATAAAACTATATCCCTAAAAATGAAATAAAATCCAAATCACATGGGGAAAATAAAACAAAGGTAGAGTTAGTGCAAATTGGGTACAAATATATAAAACACATTAATATGTTTATGGACCATGGTCCCCCAAAAGATACTCAGATGTATTTGTTAATTTCAAAATCGATATTTAACCCATTGGGAACCATGGTCTCCATTTCAAACATCCATTTCATCTCAGCATATCCTAAATTATACTCTTTGTCTCCCCCTCTCCAATGTGCTGTGATAATATCAATTCCCATAAACTCAATACCTCTTGGGTCCCCATTGTGTACCTCAGCAAAGTGTTTTGATACATTATGATTTAAAAATTTGCGTTTTATATTGTATATATGTTCTCTAATCCTGGTTTTAAGGTTACGTATGGTCTTGCCAATATATTGGTAACCACATTGGCACGTAAGCAAATAAATTACTCCCTTACTCGAGCAATTTATAAACGTATTTATTTTATATTCTTTTTTCGTAACTAGTGAGGTAAACTGAGAGATTTTTCTATTTTTATTTGTTCTAAAACTACAACCTTGACACGTACCACAATAATGAAAACCTTTACTCCCCTTTAAAAATGATTTGTTTTCTGCTTTTTCTTTATCTAAAAAACTGCTTGTTAATAACTGTTTAAAATTGTTAGCCCCTCTAAAAATAAATTTTGGTTTAAAACCTAAAAACGGAACTGCATCTGAATCTTCTTTTAAAACATACCAGTGTTTTCTAACTATTTTTTGTAAAATTCCATTATTTGAGCTAAAATTAAAAATAAAAGGGATCACCTCATTCTGATATTGTCTTTCATTAGGATCTTTTTTCTCTTTATATTTTAGTAGAGGCTGTCTGTCTCTTTCCGCAATTTCTCTTTCAATGGTGTCTAAATCCTCTTTAATGTACCCTTTCTCAATAAATTTTGTCTTTAAGATTTTGGCCTGGTTAAAAAATTCCTCTTCTTCTGTGCAATTTCTCTTGAGTCGCAAAAACTGGCCTTTCGGAATATTAGTTAACCAAGGTTTAAAATGGCAACTTTTTAAATCTATAAAACTGTTAACGTCCACACTCTTAAAAAATGTTTTACTTTTAATCTTGTTATTCTCGATGTAAATTAAAAGATCTAAAAAGTTGACACTTTTCCTACTGATTTCATGTGATAGGTTAATATTAAAGGAATTACAGTTAAGAGTGAGGATAAAATTCTCTAGGGATTCCCTATTCCCTTTCCAAATTATAAAAATGTCGTCAATATACCTTTTATAGAGGACCAGATTTGCCCCGTGTTCTGATTGGGAATAGATATTGTGTTCTTCCCAAAAAGACATAAAGAGATTTGCATAACTCGGGGCAAATCTGGTCCCCATTGCTGTTCCTAAAATCTGTAGGTAAAACTTGCCTTCAAACCAGAAAAAATTGTTATTTAAAATGAAATAAATACATTTAATTAAAAAATCCACTTGAATACTGTCCATTTCTCCTGATTTTTCGAGATAAAATTTCACTGCCTCACAACCTTTTTTATGATCTATAATTGTATATAGACTCTTAACGTCGCACGTTGCCATGATAAAATCTTCCTCCCAAATAAAATCATCTAAAATTTGGAGGAGGCTCATGGTGTCTTTTAGGTAAGCTGGACATCCTATTACTTTTTTTTGGAGGAAACGATCTATATATTGGGATAAAGGGGATAAGAGGGACCCTATCCCCGATACAATCGGTCTCCCTGGGGGATTTTCAGTGTCTTTATGCACCTTAGGTAATATATAGATCACAGGGATTCTAGGGTATTTAATATTTAAAAACTCATACTCCTTTTTGGTTAGGATCCCTGTTTCTACGCCTTCATCTAAAAGTTCTTTATATTTTAATTGAATATCCGGAAGGGGGTTATGTTTTAATTCTTTGTATGTTTTCTCATCCTCAAGCTGTCTATTGATTTCTTGTAAATAGCTCTTTTTATCCCATACGACCACCCCCCCTCCCTTATCCGCTGGTTTGATAACGATTGATTTATCTGTTTTTAGATCTTTCATTGCTAATTTCTCTTTTTTTGTTAAATTCTCTTGAAATTTGCTAATGGGTTTTATCTTTTTAATGTCTGTACAGCATAGTTTTTCAAAGGTTCTCATTACGTCAGATTTATAGTTAATTGGGTAAAATGAAGATTTTCTCTTAAAATCAGTATGAATAAAAGAGTCATTACTTTCGTTTGTTTTATTTTCACTTGAGTCCCTAAAAAATTTCTTAAGACTTAATTTCCTTAAAAATCTATTAACATCTAAAAAAGAATTAAACTTATCTAAATTACAGCTAGGGGCAAATTTAAAACCCTTTTTAAAAATACTCATGTGTGCATCTGTTAATACCTTTTCGGATAAATTAAAAATTCTAAAATTATCCTCCTTGTTATCTGTACCTATTTCCTCCAGAAGTTCTCGTTCCTTCTTTTTTTCTCCCCCTTTTCTCTTACCTCTATTTCCTCCTCTCCTAACTCCCTGGATCTTTTTAGGGGGGTATGTGTTTTCTCTCTCTCCCTCTTTTCTAGGGGTCTTACTCCTAAAAAATCATCTGTATTACTGTTCTTCAGATGGTCAAATCTATTCAGAGTTTCAAACGTCTCTTTCTTTCTTGGAGTCCTAATAACTGTTGTCTTATTTTCATTAAAGTACCTATCTGTTGGTCTCCTCTGTCTTTTATATCGGACTTCAGTCCATTTACCTTCTTGAGCATATTGCTCCTGTGGATTTCCTATTTCTCTCCTAGTCTGAGATCTCCATCTAGGTACTACTTCTTGTTTTGGTTTTAACTCAAAATTGGTTCTCCTATTATTAGGACTATTATGTCTCCTATCATATTTACCCATAGAGGTAAATCTCTTTTTCTGATAGTTTTCTTTCTGAGAGGGCCTAATCTTTCCACTCTTATAGTCCTCCTGATCTCGCTGCATTTTTCTCTTTTTATTCTCTATGACTTTGCTTTCAATATTTTTAATTTTTTTAATCATTAGGTCTATGATTTCATTTAATTCCTCCATATCTTTAAAAGGTTCTAACTGGGATTGTATTTCTCTAATAGAAATATCCAGTTGATTAAGGACCTGTATTTTTTGTTCTATCAGGATCCCTATCATGTGTTTTGAGAAAGACTCTAGAGAATTATTCCAAATCTGCATAAAAACTGGGTTATCTTGGTCTGATGTAGGTAACTTATCAAACCTGAGACCTCTTGGTGTAATTTGTAAGGAGGTGTACTTTTCAAACATAAAAACCTCCCATTTGAGTTTCATCTCTTTTATAAGGAGTTTTTCCAGCTGTAAGCATATAGTATCTAAATCATTAGATAAGACTCCATTTTTACCAGAAATTTCTCCAGAAAATTTCTTATCTAAATCTTTTAACCACCCTGATCTTAATTGACCAATAGACATATTCAAAATTAAATTAACACCGAAAAGTGGCTATATACAATAGACAAAATACAAAAGTATACGGTGAAAAAATAATCTGCACTCTGGTGCTACAATCACCCTAGTGGGCCACAATAAACCACTAGAAAGAACACGATTAGTAAAATAGAGAATGATGGTGAGAGCACTCAAATTGAAAGACAGATAAAAAATCAGATAATATTACCCACTTGTATGATACACTAAAAGGGAGAGAAAACACAACATAGGGTAATAACGTCAGATTAAAATAAACTTAGAACAAAGGAGGCAAATTGCACTCACAAACAGGGGGCCAATTAGAAGCTGGCCCAAGCTACACGCCTTGAACAGAAGAAATCTCCCAGAGACTGGAACAGGGACGAATTGTAGAGGGTGTCTTCCCAGGGTAAGTGCAACACACAGGAACGCAGGTTGTAGATTGCACACCAAATTTAATATAAATTACAAACAAAATAGACGAAATAATTAAAACGGAAAGTCCCATAAAACTTGCAGTAAATGTCCCAAAAACGTCCTCCGGGTCCACCTTACGCGTTTCGGCACAAAGCCTTCATCAGAGGTGCTATCTTCTGTTCTGTCACATAGTCCTTTATAAGTCCTATTCTTGGCGCCGTTTTCGCCGGTCATCTGCATTTCTCTTCCGGGTTCCGGCGTCAGGACGTCCTGCGTCATCACGTCCTGACGCTGCTGCTGGTTTCGGCGAGAAGGACGTGTAGGAAACGTCCTCCATTAAAATCAATACAATTAAAACTAAAACATCCCTCAATTTATAAAAAAAGTCCCTCAAACTTCAAAATAATGCAGGGGGGGGGGAAGAGAAAGGGACATATATACAAAAAATTATTACATACAGCTTACGTTAAAAATGAATATAATATATATATTACTAATGAATAAAACTATATCCCTAAAAATGAAATAAAATCCAAATCACATGGGGAAAATAAAACAAAGGTAGAGTTAGTGCAAATTGGGTACAAATATATAAAACACATTAATATGTTTATGGACCATGGTCCCCCAAAAGATACTCAGATGTATGGGTTAAATATCGATTTTGAAATTAACAAATACATCTGAGTATCTTTTGGGGGACCATGGTCCATAAACATATTAATGTGTTTTATATATTTGTACCCAATTTGCACTAACTCTACCTTTGTTTTATTTTCCCCATGTGATTTGGATTTTATTTCATTTTTAGGGATATAGTTTTATTCATTAGTAATATATATATTATATTCATTTTTAACGTAAGCTGTATGTAATAATTTTTTGTATATATGTCCCTTTCTCTTCCCCCCCCCCTGCATTATTTTGAAGTTTGAGGGACTTTTTTTATAAATTGAGGGATGTTTTAGTTGTAATTGTATTGATTTTAATGGAGGACGTTTCCTACACGTCCTTCTCGCCGAAACCAGCAGCAGCGTCAGGACGTGATGACGCAGGACGTCCTGACGCCGGAACCCGGAAGAGAAATGCAGATGACCGGCGAAAACGGCGCCAAGAATAGGACTTATAAAGGACTATGTGACAGAACAGAAGATAGCACCTCTGATGAAGGCTTTGTGCCGAAACGCGTAAGGTGGACCCGGAGGACGTTTTTGGGACATTTACTGCAAGTTTTATGGGACTTTCCGTTTTAATTATTTCGTCTATTTTGTTTGTAATTTATATTAAATTTGGTGTGCAATCTACAACCTGCGTTCCTGTGTGTTGCACTTACCCTGGGAAGACACCCTCTACAATTCGTCCCTGTTCCAGTCTCTGGGAGATTTCTTCTGTTCAAGGCGTGTAGCTTGGGCCAGCTTCTAATTGGCCCCCTGTTTGTGAGTGCAATTTGCCTCCTTTGTTCTAAGTTTATTTTAATCTGACGTTATTACCCTATGTTGTGTTTTCTCTCCCTTTTAGTGTATCATACAAGTGGGTAATATTATCTGATTTTTTATCTGTCTTTCAATTTGAGTGCTCTCACCATCATTCTCTATTTTACTAATCGTGTTCTTTCTAGTGGTTTATTGTGGCCCACTAGGGTGATTGTAGCACCAGAGTGCAGATTATTTTTTCACCGTATACTTTTGTATTTTGTCTATTGTATATAGCCACTTTTCGGTGTTAATTTAATTTTGAATATGTCTATTGGTCAATTAAGATCAGGGTGGTTAAAAGATTTAGATAAGAAATTTTCTGGAGAAATTTCTGGTAAAAATGGAGTCTTATCTAATGATTTAGATACTATATGCTTACAGCTGGAAAAACTCCTTATAAAAGAGATGAAACTCAAATGGGAGGTTTTTATGTTTGAAAAGTACACCTCCTTACAAATTACACCAAGAGGTCTCAGGTTTGATAAGTTACCTACATCAGACCAAGATAACCCAGTTTTTATGCAGATTTGGAATAATTCTCTAGAGTCTTTCTCAAAACACATGATAGGGATCCTGATAGAACAAAAAATACAGGTCCTTAATCAACTGGATATTTCTATTAGAGAAATACAATCCCAGTTAGAACCTTTTAAAGATATGGAGGAATTAAATGAAATCATAGACCTAATGATTAAAAAAATTAAAAATATTGAAAGCAAAGTCATAGAGAATAAAAAGAGAAAAATGCAGCGAGATCAGGAGGACTATAAGAGTGGAAAGATTAGGCCCTCTCAGAAAGAAAACTATCAGAAAAAGAGATTTACCTCTATGGGTAAATATGATAGGAGACATAATAGTCCTAATAATAGGAGAACCAATTTTGAGTTAAAACCAAAACAAGAAGTAGTACCTAGATGGAGATCTCAGACTAGGAGAGAAATAGGAAATCCACAGGAGCAATATGCTCAAGAAGGTAAATGGACTGAAGTCCGATATAAAAGACAGAGGAGACCAACAGATAGGTACTTTAATGAAAATAAGACAACAGTTATTAGGACTCCAAGAAAGAAAGAGACGTTTGAAACTCTGAATAGATTTGACCATCTGAAGAACAGTAATACAGATGATTTTTTAGGAGTAAGACCCCTAGAAAAGAGGGAGAGAGAGAAAACACATACCCCCCTAAAAAGATCCAGGGAGTTAGGAGAGGAGGAAATAGAGGTAAGAGAAAAGGGGGAGAAAAAAAGAAGGAACGAGAACTTCTGGAGGAAATAGGTACAGATAACAAGGAGGATAATTTTAGAATTTTTAATTTATCCGAAAAGGTATTAACAGATGCACACATGAGTATTTTTAAAAAGGGTTTTAAATTTGCCCCTAGCTGTAATTTAGATAAGTTTAATTCTTTTTTAGATGTTAATAGATTTTTAAGGAAATTAAGTCTTAAGAAATTTTTTAGGGACTCAAGTGAAAATAAAACAAACGAAAGTAATGACTCTTTTATTCATACTGATTTTAAGAGAAAATCTTCATTTTACCCAATTAACTATAAATCTGACGTAATGAGAACCTTTGAAAAACTATGCTGTACAGACATTAAAAAGATAAAACCCATTAGCAAATTTCAAGAGAATTTAACAAAAAAAGAGAAATTAGCAATGAAAGATCTAAAAACAGATAAATCAATCGTTATCAAACCAGCGGATAAGGGAGGGGGGGTGGTCGTATGGGATAAAAAGAGCTATTTACAAGAAATCAATAGACAGCTTGAGGATGAGAAAACATACAAAGAATTAAAACATAACCCCCTTCCGGATATTCAATTAAAATATAAAGAACTTTTAGATGAAGGCGTAGAAACAGGGATCCTAACCAAAAAGGAGTATGAGTTTTTAAATATTAAATACCCTAGAATCCCTGTGATCTATATATTACCTAAGGTGCATAAAGACACTGAAAATCCCCCAGGGAGACCGATTGTATCGGGGATAGGGTCCCTCTTATCCCCTTTATCCCAATATATAGATCGTTTCCTCCAAAAAAAAGTAATAGGATGTCCAGCTTACCTAAAAGACACCATGAGCCTCCTCCAAATTTTAGATGATTTTATTTGGGAGGAAGATTTTATCATGGCAACGTGCGACGTTAAGAGTCTATATACAATTATAGATCATAAAAAAGGTTGTGAGGCAGTGAAATTTTATCTCGAAAAATCAGGAGAAATGGACAGTATTCAAGTGGATTTTTTAATTAAATGTATTTATTTCATTTTAAATAACAATTTTTTCTGGTTTGAAGGCAAGTTTTACCTACAGATTTTAGGAACAGCAATGGGGACCAGATTTGCCCCGAGTTATGCAAATCTCTTTATGTCTTTTTGGGAAGAACACAATATCTATTCCCAATCAGAACACGGGGCAAATCTGGTCCTCTATAAAAGGTATATTGACGACATTTTTATAATTTGGAAAGGGAATAGGGAATCCCTAGAGAATTTTATCCTCACTCTTAACTGTAATTCCTTTAATATTAACCTATCACATGAAATCAGTAGGAAAAGTGTCAACTTTTTAGATCTTTTAATTTACATCGAGAATAACAAGATTAAAAGTAAAACATTTTTTAAGAGTGTGGACGTTAACAGTTTTATAGATTTAAAAAGTTGCCATTTTAAACCTTGGTTAACTAATATTCCGAAAGGCCAGTTTTTGCGACTCAAGAGAAATTGCACAGAAGAAGAGGAATTTTTTAACCAGGCCAAAATCTTAAAGACAAAATTTATTGAGAAAGGGTACATTAAAGAGGATTTAGACACCATTGAAAGAGAAATTGCGGAAAGAGACAGACAGCCTCTACTAAAATATAAAGAGAAAAAAGATCCTAATGAAAGACAATATCAGAATGAGGTGATCCCTTTTATTTTTAATTTTAGCTCAAATAATGGAATTTTACAAAAAATAGTTAGAAAACACTGGTATGTTTTAAAAGAAGATTCAGATGCAGTTCCGTTTTTAGGTTTTAAACCAAAATTTATTTTTAGAGGGGCTAACAATTTTAAACAGTTATTAACAAGCAGTTTTTTAGATAAAGAAAAAGCAGAAAACAAATCATTTTTAAAGGGGAGTAAAGGTTTTCATTATTGTGGTACGTGTCAAGGTTGTAGTTTTAGAACAAATAAAAATAGAAAAATCTCTCAGTTTACCTCACTAGTTACGAAAAAAGAATATAAAATAAATACGTTTATAAATTGCTCGAGTAAGGGAGTAATTTATTTGCTTACGTGCCAATGTGGTTACCAATATATTGGCAAGACCATACGTAACCTTAAAACCAGGATTAGAGAACATATATACAATATAAAACGCAAATTTTTAAATCATAATGTATCAAAACACTTTGCTGAGGTACACAATGGGGACCCAAGAGGTATTGAGTTTATGGGAATTGATATTATCACAGCACATTGGAGAGGGGGAGACAAAGAGTATAATTTAGGATATGCTGAGATGAAATGGATGTTTGAAATGGAGACCATGGTTCCCAATGGGTTAAATATCGATTTTGAAATTAACAAATACATCTGAGTATCTTTTGGGGGACCATGGTCCATAAACATATTAATGTGTTTTATATATTTGTACCCAATTTGCACTAACTCTACCTTTGTTTTATTTTCCCCATGTGATTTGGATTTTATTTCATTTTTAGGGATATAGTTTTATTCATTAGTAATATATATATTATATTAATTTTTAACGTAAGCTGTATGTAATAATTTTTTGTATATATGTCCCTTTCTCTTCCCCCCCCCCTGCATTATTTTGAAGTTTGAGGGACTTTTTTTATAAATTGAGGGATGTTTTAGTTGTAATTGTATTGATTTTAATGGAGGACGTTTCCTACACGTCCTTCTCGCCGAAACCAGCAGCAGCGTCAGGACGTGATGACGCAGGACGTCCTGACGCCGGAACCCGGAAGAGAAATGCAGATGACCGGCGAAAACGGCGCCAAGAATAGGACTTATAAAGGACTATGTGACAGAACAGAAGATAGCACCTCTGATGAAGGCTTTGTGCCGAAACGCGTAAGGTGGACCCGGAGGACGTTTTTGGGACATTTACTGCAAGTTTTATGGGACTTTCCGTTTTAATTATTTCGTCTATTTTGTTTGTAATTTATATTAAATTTGGTGTGCAATCTACAACCTGCGTTCCTGTGTGTTGCACTTACCCTGGGAAGACACCCTCTACAATTCGTCCCTGTTCCAGTCTCTGGGAGATTTCTTCTGTTCAAGGCGTGTAGCTTGGGCCAGCTTCTAATTGGCCCCCTGTTTGTGAGTGCAATTTGCCTCCTTTGTTCTAAGTTTATTTTAATCTGACGTTATTACCCTATGTTGTGTTTTCTCTCCCTTTTAGTGTATCATACAAGTGGGTAATATTATCTGATTTTTTATCTGTCTTTCAATTTGAGTGCTCTCACCATCATTCTCTATTTTACTAATCGTGTTCTTTCTAGTGGTTTATTGTGGCCCACTAGGGTGATTGTAGCACCAGAGTGCAGATTATTTTTTCACCGTATACTTTTGTATTTTGTCTATTGTATATAGCCACTTTTCGGTGTTAATTTAATTTTGAATATGTCTATTGGTCAATTAAGATCAGGGTGGTTAAAAGATTTAGATAAGAAATTTTCTGGAGAAATTTCTGGTAAAAATGGAGTCTTATCTAATGATTTAGATACTATATGCTTACAGCTGGAAAAACTCCTTATAAAAGAGATGAAACTCAAATGGGAGGTTTTTATGTTTGAAAAGTACACCTCCTTACAAATTACACCAAGAGGTCTCAGGTTTGATAAGTTACCTACATCAGACCAAGATAACCCAGTTTTTATGCAGATTTGGAATAATTCTCTAGAGTCTTTCTCAAAACACATGATAGGGATCCTGATAGAACAAAAAATACAGGTCCTTAATCAACTGGATATTTCTATTAGAGAAATACAATCCCAGTTAGAACCTTTTAAAGATATGGAGGAATTAAATGAAATCATAGACCTAATGATTAAAAAAATTAAAAATATTGAAAGCAAAGTCATAGAGAATAAAAAGAGAAAAATGCAGCGAGATCAGGAGGACTATAAGAGTGGAAAGATTAGGCCCTCTCAGAAAGAAAACTATCAGAAAAAGAGATTTACCTCTATGGGTAAATATGATAGGAGACATAATAGTCCTAATAATAGGAGAACCAATTTTGAGTTAAAACCAAAACAAGAAGTAGTACCTAGATGGAGATCTCAGACTAGGAGAGAAATAGGAAATCCACAGGAGCAATATGCTCAAGAAGGTAAATGGACTGAAGTCCGATATAAAAGACAGAGGAGACCAACAGATAGGTACTTTAATGAAAATAAGACAACAGTTATTAGGACTCCAAGAAAGAAAGAGACGTTTGAAACTCTGAATAGATTTGACCATCTGAAGAACAGTAATACAGATGATTTTTTAGGAGTAAGACCCCTAGAAAAGAGGGAGAGAGAGAAAACACATACCCCCCTAAAAAGATCCAGGGAGTTAGGAGAGGAGGAAATAGAGGTAAGAGAAAAGGGGGAGAAAAAAAGAAGGAACGAGAACTTCTGGAGGAAATAGGTACAGATAACAAGGAGGATAATTTTAGAATTTTTAATTTATCCGAAAAGGTATTAACAGATGCACACATGAGTATTTTTAAAAAGGGTTTTAAATTTGCCCCTAGCTGTAATTTAGATAAGTTTAATTCTTTTTTAGATGTTAATAGATTTTTAAGGAAATTAAGTCTTAAGAAATTTTTTAGGGACTCAAGTGAAAATAAAACAAACGAAAGTAATGACTCTTTTATTCATACTGATTTTAAGAGAAAATCTTCATTTTACCCAATTAACTATAAATCTGACGTAATGAGAACCTTTGAAAAACTATGCTGTACAGACATTAAAAAGATAAAACCCATTAGCAAATTTCAAGAGAATTTAACAAAAAAAGAGAAATTAGCAATGAAAGATCTAAAAACAGATAAATCAATCGTTATCAAACCAGCGGATAAGGGAGGGGGGGTGGTCGTATGGGATAAAAAGAGCTATTTACAAGAAATCAATAGACAGCTTGAGGATGAGAAAACATACAAAGAATTAAAACATAACCCCCTTCCGGATATTCAATTAAAATATAAAGAACTTTTAGATGAAGGCGTAGAAACAGGGATCCTAACCAAAAAGGAGTATGAGTTTTTAAATATTAAATACCCTAGAATCCCTGTGATCTATATATTACCTAAGGTGCATAAAGACACTGAAAATCCCCCAGGGAGACCGATTGTATCGGGGATAGGGTCCCTCTTATCCCCTTTATCCCAATATATAGATCGTTTCCTCCAAAAAAAAGTAATAGGATGTCCAGCTTACCTAAAAGACACCATGAGCCTCCTCCAAATTTTAGATGATTTTATTTGGGAGGAAGATTTTATCATGGCAACGTGCGACGTTAAGAGTCTATATACAATTATAGATCATAAAAAAGGTTGTGAGGCAGTGAAATTTTATCTCGAAAAATCAGGAGAAATGGACAGTATTCAAGTGGATTTTTTAATTAAATGTATTTATTTCATTTTAAATAACAATTTTTTCTGGTTTGAAGGCAAGTTTTACCTACAGATTTTAGGAACAGCAATGGGGACCAGATTTGCCCCGAGTTATGCAAATCTCTTTATGTCTTTTTGGGAAGAACACAATATCTATTCCCAATCAGAACACGGGGCAAATCTGGTCCTCTATAAAAGGTATATTGACGACATTTTTATAATTTGGAAAGGGAATAGGGAATCCCTAGAGAATTTTATCCTCACTCTTAACTGTAATTCCTTTAATATTAACCTATCACATGAAATCAGTAGGAAAAGTGTCAACTTTTTAGATCTTTTAATTTACATCGAGAATAACAAGATTAAAAGTAAAACATTTTTTAAGAGTGTGGACGTTAACAGTTTTATAGATTTAAAAAGTTGCCATTTTAAACCTTGGTTAACTAATATTCCGAAAGGCCAGTTTTTGCGACTCAAGAGAAATTGCACAGAAGAAGAGGAATTTTTTAACCAGGCCAAAATCTTAAAGACAAAATTTATTGAGAAAGGGTACATTAAAGAGGATTTAGACACCATTGAAAGAGAAATTGCGGAAAGAGACAGACAGCCTCTACTAAAATATAAAGAGAAAAAAGATCCTAATGAAAGACAATATCAGAATGAGGTGATCCCTTTTATTTTTAATTTTAGCTCAAATAATGGAATTTTACAAAAAATAGTTAGAAAACACTGGTATGTTTTAAAAGAAGATTCAGATGCAGTTCCGTTTTTAGGTTTTAAACCAAAATTTATTTTTAGAGGGGCTAACAATTTTAAACAGTTATTAACAAGCAGTTTTTTAGATAAAGAAAAAGCAGAAAACAAATCATTTTTAAAGGGGAGTAAAGGTTTTCATTATTGTGGTACGTGTCAAGGTTGTAGTTTTAGAACAAATAAAAATAGAAAAATCTCTCAGTTTACCTCACTAGTTACGAAAAAAGAATATAAAATAAATACGTTTATAAATTGCTCGAGTAAGGGAGTAATTTATTTGCTTACGTGCCAATGTGGTTACCAATATATTGGCAAGACCATACGTAACCTTAAAACCAGGATTAGAGAACATATATACAATATAAAACGCAAATTTTTAAATCATAATGTATCAAAACACTTTGCTGAGGTACACAATGGGGACCCAAGAGGTATTGAGTTTATGGGAATTGATATTATCACAGCACATTGGAGAGGGGGAGACAAAGAGTATAATTTAGGATATGCTGAGATGAAATGGATGTTTGAAATGGAGACCATGGTTCCCAATGGGTTAAATATCGATTTTGAAATTAACAAATACATCTGAGTATCTTTTGGGGGACCATGGTCCATAAACATATTAATGTGTTTTATATATTTGTACCCAATTTGCACTAACTCTACCTTTGTTTTATTTTCCCCATGTGATTTGGATTTTATTTCATTTTTAGGGATATAGTTTTATTCATTAGTAATATATATATTATATTAATTTTTAACGTAAGCTGTATGTAATAATTTTTTGTATATATGTCCCTTTCTCTTCCCCCCCCCCTGCATTATTTTGAAGTTTGAGGGACTTTTTTTATAAATTGAGGGATGTTTTAGTTGTAATTGTATTGATTTTAATGGAGGACGTTTCCTACACGTCCTTCTCGCCGAAACCAGCAGCAGCGTCAGGACGTGATGACGCAGGACGTCCTGACGCCGGAACCCGGAAGAGAAATGCAGATGACCGGCGAAAACGGCGCCAAGAATAGGACTTATAAAGGACTATGTGACAGAACAGAAGATAGCACCTCTGATGAAGGCTTTGTGCCGAAACGCGTAAGGTGGACCCGGAGGACGTTTTTGGGACATTTACTGCAAGTTTTATGGGACTTTCCGTTTTAATTATTTCGTCTATTTTGTTTGTAATTTATATTAAATTTGGTGTGCAATCTACAACCTGCGTTCCTGTGTGTTGCACTTACCCTGGGAAGACACCCTCTACAATTCGTCCCTGTTCCAGTCTCTGGGAGATTTCTTCTGTTCAAGGCGTGTAGCTTGGGCCAGCTTCTAATTGGCCCCCTGTTTGTGAGTGCAATTTGCCTCCTTTGTTCTAAGTTTATTTTAATCTGACGTTATTACCCTATGTTGTGTTTTCTCTCCCTTTTAGTGTATCATACAAGTGGGTAATATTATCTGATTTTTTATCTGTCTTTCAATTTGAGTGCTCTCACCATCATTCTCTATTTTCTGATAGTATTGCAGTGATGCTCTGCATGTGCTGAGTGTCTTGAGGGGTTGAGGCACTAAATGACAATATAATAATATATATATATAAAAAAATATATAAAATAATCAATATTACCCCCTCAACCTTTCTAAAGGCAGTGCATCATGGGGCTTCTAGAAGTGTTGCTAGCCTGCCTCATCATAGGGGCAGGCTAGGGTCATCCAATTACAGCTTGCCCCATTTGCAATTTTATTCCAAGTGTGTTCCCCATTTGTCTGATTAGTGTGGATCTACCTCCCTCTCTTCACTTGTGTTTTAGTGAGTAAGGGAGAAAGATGTGTTTTAGCTAGAGAGATTTAGAGATCTAGGTATTTTTAGGTAGGGATTTGTAAAATCTTGAGACCCAAAGGCTCTTTTCAGAGCCATTAACCCCTAGCTTGCCAGTTGTCACTATAATCACTGGCTCTTGCACAGCAGCACTTTTTTGCTGTCTGTGCATTTTTTTAGGGGTTAATTTTTGTGATTTTTTTTGTGACAGGTCACTAAGTAAAGTGATTGTGATCATGTCACATGGGCCACGGAAGTCAACTAGCGCTGAGCAGGCATATGCCATCCTTGCGCTAGAGTCTGACGTGTCTATGTCAGACTCCGACCCTGATTTTGACCCTGCCAGGTTCTCAGATACATCATCGTTAGATACAGTGTCTGCTGCTAGTGATGTATCTAACTATGTTGTATCTGTGCCTGCTAGTCCCCCTGCCAGAAGGAGACGTGCTGCTCCAGCTGGCAGAACTGCTGAGGAGTGGGTAGTGCCTCATCGCCAGAGGCCAGATATCCCACCCTTTACTGCAAATCCTGGCATTAATTTGGATGTCGCAGGATTTAGCCCTCAGCAGTTTATGGAGTTGTTTCTGAGCGATAATGTATTGGGGAACATTGTCGCCCAAACTAATTTATGTGCCGATCAGTTCCGAGCTGCAAAGCCTGACTCTTTTTTTGGCAAAGCAGCAATGTGTCACTTTGTTTAAGCAACTGTACTGTTTTGATACAGTAGCTTGCGGTACAATAAAAAAGAACAGCACAGGTTTCCATGGACAACTTGCACGCAACCGGCTACGAAGGGGGGAGACCTCAGCTCTGCGCCAAGAGGAGCTGTTGACAGTTAAGTACAGAGACAAGAAGGATGTGTACCTTCTTACCACCATACACACTGAGGGGACTGTGGAGGTCCCTGTCCGTGGCAGAGCTGAGAGCACAAGGAAGCCAGTGTGTATCAAGGCCTATAACTGGCAAATGGGTGGGGTTGATCTGGAAGATCAGCTGCTGCAGCCCTACCTAATTATACGAAAGACAAGGGCCTGGTACAAAAAGGTTGTGATCTACCTAATGCAGATTGCAACCCACAATGCTCTTTTGTTGTTCAAAACAGTAAACCCCAGGACACAACTGAGTTTTTTACAGTTTCAGCTCCAGATCATTTTGGGGATTTTGTACCGTGATGCATCTGCTCCCCGGGCAGTGATGGGAGAGAGCAGAGTTGGGGCTACATATTTTATTTTTAAAATTCCCCCTACTGTGGCAAAGCAGAATCCCACAAAAGGATGCAGAGTCTGTTTTAAGAGGGGGCAGAGAAAAGATACTGTATATCACTGTCCTGATTGCCCTGGACAGCCTGGACTTTACATTTACATTTGCCGTTCAGTTTTTTTGGTGTTTTTTTTTTTTTTTTTTTGTTACATTTACCCTATGCATGGGGGGCATGGGTGTACTAAGGAGGTCTTGCAGAAAACAACCTGGGGAATAACCAAAAACAGGCTCTCCTAAATCACAGTCAAAAAGCAATGTGTGTGTAAAAATGAAAATTGAACAGTTACCATCACACACTTTCTTCAATTTTTTTTTTTGGCTAAAAAAGTTGCATCAAAGCACTCCATATACAATACCTCGGGGTGTCTATGTTTCAAATATATACACTTTCATGGCAATATATAAAACTGATAAGCCCCAAGCTAAAGATAGGCCTATCAGAAGAAATACTCTCAATTTCAACTCAAATTGCAAGTCATACAATTATAACTGTACCTTTCCCAAATCCTGGAAACCTATGCATGGGGGGCATGGGTGTACTAAGGAGGATTTGCAGAAAACAACCTGGGGTGTTTTCTTGCAATAACCAACAAGAGGCTCTCCCAAATCACAGTCAAAAAGCAATGTGTGTGTAAAAATTGTAGATTATGCTAGCTTTAGTGTACCTATAATCTTAATTTTATTAATGACAGGAGGCGAGTATTTGCTTAAGTCTCTCTTTACTAGAACTCCACAGCAGCACAGAAAAAACAACCAATCAGAAAAAAGTTAGGTACTATAAAACTCCCCTCCCCATGCATCATTTCCTCTTTCAAGCTGCGACAAAAAACAGAATAAAAGGCAGAAAACATAATGGGGAAGAAGCGAAGTCCTAGATACAACGAATACAAGGATGTCCACCTACCGAGAAGAGCTGTCAAACCAGATCACGTTGATGGACTGTAAACTGAAACGAAAGAAAAAAACAGAATCGAACAGGTTGATTATCCAATGAAATGTACTCTGAATAAACATGTAGGTACCCAATGTAGCAACCAAATTCATATTAACATGTAGATATCCCAACCCTACTATGAAAAACAGAGATAAGAAACAAGCGAAAAACAGAGAAAAGAAACAAGCGACAGGTAGCAGAGACAACAAGCAGAGTTGCATACGTACCTGATTAATTCGAACTATAAATTAAACAAGGGAGGGATAAGAATGGGTGGGAAATACTCGCCTCCTGTCATTAATAAAATTAAGATTATAGGTACACTAAAGCTAGCATAATCTACAATTTTATAACATGACAGGAGGCTTCGTATTTGCTGTTTCAACGCTCAGATCGTCAATCCAACGCTGTTTGTGTCGCTGGTACCTATTCCAGGAAATAGAGTAATCCTAATTGTACTTACCAACTGCGATAAACGACAGCAGACGGATCAATGAAGATGTCAGCCGACAAAGCATCTCAAACACGGAAAAAACACCATCCACTGATAGATCCATTGTACGAGGTGTTGCGACCCGTTTCCTAGCAGTCGGTCCACGAGTTGGCAAGCTGACCTATCAGCCATATTCCTGTAGTTGTATAACTTAGGGTCGTGAGAAGAAACCGCCACCATGTCTCAACTCATGATCCGTAAGGCGGCTCCTCCGCCCGTGCCAGGGTCATTCGGCGATGTGGCCTTGTAGGTAGGTCTCCAATCTCAAGGAATGTGCCTAAGTCCACCACCAAAATTGCAATAGAAAACCGAGGAGGATATTTCGTACCTTCCTGCCCTACCCGGTGAGATGTCTCCTCCGAGCATAAATTCATAATGCAGGCAAGAGTGTGGCCAAACCAGCCGTATTCTAAGTGATTCCAATATTCCAAATGGACTGCGTAATCCTCGGACGCCGCAGAGAAAAGGCTCCAAAGGACGTCCATTCAGGGTTCCGAACTGAACTTGTGTGGAGGAACGGTGGTCGACTATTCCGGGAATAGGGAATCCCAGAAATCTTCAAGGAATGGGAAATGCAAACAGGAACGTAGATTTCCATCCAGAAATGCCCCCGTCCAAGAGTGAAAGATGTCTGTGTAGAAGTCGGGGTACACCAGGTACCACCATAAAGTCTCGTAGGTCTCCTCGACGATAGTTGAAAGTAGGATAGCGCGAATCCAACAAAACGGCTCCCGTGAGGGATAAATAGAGTATAGACGGAGGGCCCACCATCTCCAAACCATGATCACCAGGTATGCGCTCCGAGGAGACGGGGCAGTCCTGCCATCTTATCCCAAGATCTGATGACCGGGGAGGTCAAGACAACCGGGGTTTCCGGTCTTACCATGTGATCCATACGTACGGTTTTAACTTCAGAGCGGGTAATAGGCCTTCCTTACTCTTGTTACCCGAGCAAGGCAGTGCCCTTTTGCTCCCTGAAGGTCTCCGTATCTCCTGACATCTTGACATGGGAGAAAGTGTCTGCGCAGTTTGTTCGGAATGGTCTGGATATCCAAAACAGAAGGCAATGCTCTGTATT